>NC_085006.1:4132500-4187500 GCF_963854185.1 Sardina pilchardus
TGTGTGTGTGTGTGTGTGTGTTTGTGGGAAGGGGGGGTATTAGGTGCACCTCCATCCTCTCTCCATGTATCAAAGCCCCCCTTGAAAGGCGCGTGGCAAGGAGGGAGGAGAGTAATTAATAGGCCTGAAGTTATTTCCCATCTGTCAGTGTGTCCGTCTGCAGCGGCGGGCCATGCGGCCCCTCCTCAGGGGACTCCTCTGTCTTATTAAGCTGTCTGGCTCAAGTGGCGCGCCTCCACACACCCGCACACACACACACACAGGCCACGCCGCTATGGGAGCAGGAGCAGGAGGAGGAGGAGGAAGAGGAGAGAGAGGGAGAGAGGGAAGAGAAGAGAGAGGAAAGTGAGATGGGGAAGAGAAGATTAGGATGGAGTGTTGCTGGGTGGGCTACTTTACGAGGTCAATTCTTTGGGAGAAAAAATAAATAAAAATAAAGCGGGGATAAAAGAGATGGATGGGGGGTGGGAGAGGGTGGGGGATTGGTCTGGGAGGAGCAGCAGGACATCGGCACTGGCCAGGGGGAGCCTCACATCTCTGGGGAAGCACCTCCTGATTCTCACCCTGCCTGCCTGCGCGTGTGTGTGTGTGTGTGTGTGTGAGGGTGTAAAACCAGTGCAGATGACGCAAGCCCATGTCTTTTCTCCATCTCCCTGAATCTTTTCCCCCACTCTTCCCCCTCGATACATTTTTCCTTGTGATCGTGTGCAAACCCGCTGCCTGTACAATCACTGGGGCCTGTCCTGGGGTTAACAGATGGCAGGCATGGATGTTGTTAGCCTAATGGCGCGCATTTAACCACAGGCACTGCAGTCAGCCGCCCACCACTCAATGCTCCAATGTGACACGTTTCTGGGGGGAGGGGGGAGAGAGGGATGGAGGGAGGGAGGGAAGGAGAGGGGGATGGAGGGAAATGGAGGTATGGAAGGGCTGTGACACAAGAGTGATCGGGGAGAGGGAGAAATTAGTTGGAAAATGTTCCTCCGCCGCCCCAGTCGAAGCTGAAGGTGGGTGGCTACGTGGAGAGAGAGAGAGAGAGGGAGGAGAGAGTTGGAGGGAGAAAGAGGAGAGGAGAGGGGGATGTGGAGGAGGAAGAAACGGCAGTAAGCAACAGAGGCCCTGGCAAAGGAGACGTGCGACATGGGGCTGAGTTTTGCTGCCTTCAAATGCTGTTGAGTGCAGGTGCACAAGGTTAATGAGAACAACGCTCCCAGGTGGCTACAGAGGCGGGGGGAGGGGAGCGGAGGAGGGGAGAGAGAGAGATGGGGTGTGGAAAAGAAATGGAGGAAAAGAAAAAAAGCCAGAGAGAGAGAGAGAGAGATTAAAGGGGAAAAAGTGGAGAAAATATGTGAGGAGATGGAGGAAGAGAAATGAAGTAACGGGAGAGTGAATACAGAGATAGAAAAGGTGTGTGGGAGAGAGAGAGAGGGAGAGAGAGAGATAGACTGAGGGAGGGAACAGGAAACAGAATAATAGAGGGAGAAAAGAGAGAGAGAGAGGAGAGGAGAGGACGAACAGATGGAGGGTAAGAACCCAGACCGCAGAGTTGCCTCTGATTTGAGCCGCACCTGCTACAGGTGAGAGTGTCGTCCTTCCCCGTCATCCCCCAAATGTCAGCGGGCTCGCTAGCTTAGCGCCCGGGCTTCATCTTCATTAGAGCCAGTCATTTTGGGGGGCTTTAATCTGCCACGCCGACACCCTGTCACATGGCTCATCTTTAGCGACACCATCTCAATTAAAAGTGTCCACGGGTCGCCCACTCCTGAAAAGACAGCGCTGTCACACACACACACATGCACACACACACACACACACACATTGACTGAAGGATCGGGGAAGGATACCTGAAGCCTGTTTTTTTTCCCCCTTTTCTCATCCAAAGTCTGGCCATTTCCCTCCACTTCCTCCTCCTCCTCCTCCTCCTCCTCGCCTCTCCTCTCATCTCCTCCTGCTGGATGGACCCTGGAGGGAAGAGAGGGAAAATGGGTTCTTTCAGACTTCAGATTTCATTTCAACTGCCTTTATCTCTAGAGAACAATGCAGTCAGAGGAGGAGAACAGACAGGGGAAAGAAAGCGAAGGAAATAGAAGAGAGAGAGAGAGAGAGAGAGAGAGTGAGAGAGAGAGGGAGCGAGAGAGCACCTGTGGTCTAAGGAATCAGCTGCATCAGAAGCTGTCCACACTGATCAGCGTTCACACATCCA
The DNA here is from genome assembly GCF_963854185.1 of Sardina pilchardus. NCBI lineage: Eukaryota > Metazoa > Chordata > Actinopteri > Clupeiformes > Clupeidae > Sardina > Sardina pilchardus. The sequence continues at coordinate 4,134,704 of NC_085006.1, forward strand.
TACATGTCATCCTCTATATGGATGCACACATACATGCAAACTCACACTCACCATGCATCTGTTCACACGTACACACGAGAATGTTTCTCTGCGGCTTCAGATGCCTCGGCTCTTTGGAGTGGCCAGTTGGTCGGACATCAGAGGGTCATGGCGCCGAGCTAAAGTGGAGTGATGAAACATCACTCCAATTCTCTTCCTCGCTCATCCTCAGCGTTTCGCTCGGTCCAGATCACGCTGCTCTTGGAGCCTCTCTCACACACTCATGGAGACATGGAGAAGGAGAGATTAAGCAATCACAGTCTGGCTACTGAGCAGGGCAGACACAAGCAGACCCGGCTGCTCAGAGAAGACACACTGGGCACCAACTGCACCCAAGGCACCATAGAAACCGCTAGTTTCACCTGTAGAGTGAATGCTGCCGCTGGAAATAAATATGTTACAAATTCTCCCCAAAATTCAGAAATATGCACACAGACTTTGAAAACCTTTAAGGGAACCAAATTCTAAGAATACTATTGTAGACACACATACTGTACCCACATACCTGCTTGCATGTACTCCCATTCTACACACACGCACACACACACACACACACACACACACACACAGTCCTATATGATGCATGATTCTGTCTTTTCCCCCTCTCCGTTATACACCACTAACTACCTGTTAATTAGAAATGCTTTGGCAATACCAAGTGTGCTTTTGTCATGTCAATAAATCTCTATTGAATTGAATTGAATTGAGTGACAGAGACCTTCACATCAACCCCTATTTACAGACCTAAAGTGAGTTTAGCATTCTGTTGACTGTGGAGTCCTCTTTTTCTTTCTCTTCCTCCCTCTCTCTCTCTCTCTCTCTCCCTCTCTCCCTCCCTCTCTCTCAGTGGGCAGGCTAGGCTGATGAGATGAGTGGGGAGCTGATTGCTGGTGTCGTTGGCTCGCTCACTCCGCCTGTTTATTTGTGCATGCTGAGAAAATGACTCTTTTAATTGCATGTGATATTTATTTGCCCAGCACAGAGATGGGAAAACCTACAAGTGTGTGTGTGTTTGTGTGTGTGTGTGTGTGTGTGTGTGTGTGTGCGTCTGCTCATTCACTCCTTCCGGTAAGTACTGAAGGAGAGAGACCAGGGCTAGAATAGAACAACAGGAATAGTGACTAATATAAACTCCAGGACTATTTGAAGTTTTCAACTGAATGTGAAGACTTATTGATTAAAATGTTCATTACAGTTTTTGTAGACACACACATATACACACACACACACACACACACACACACACAAAGAGAGAGAGAGAGACACACACACACACACACACACACACACACACACACACACACACACACACACACACACACACACACACACACACACACACGTATATGCTTAGTTGCTTTCATGTGTGTGTAGGAATGTTCACGTGTGTATCCACGGGGTGTAGTTTGTGTGGCTCGGTGAGTGTGTAAGTGCTCCATCACCCCCACACAGTAAAGCCATGTCGACTTAATCAGCTCACTAACTGATTTCCATGGCTGCTCGATAGAAGGCTCCGGAACAGCGCCGAGCAGACACAGCTTGTTTTTTTCCCTCCTTTTTTGCCCGTGTTTACTCGGCGAGCATACATTAGGTGTGTTTGTTTGTGTCGGCGGCGGCTCTCTCTCGCGGGGGTGAATAATCACCCTCTCTGTACCTATGAAATTGTCTTCATCGTATTTACCAGGCCCTCTCTCCGAGTGTCACTTTCAATGAGGGAGAAAATAAACAATGCCCTGAATCTCCTGAATATACCTTTAGATTCCGATTCCCACCTCGCCGTGTGCGCGCCACTCCGCCAGCCCTGTCTCTCTCGGAGCTCCCAATGCCAGAGATGGTTTCTTTTCTCATTCCTTCATTTGCTCATTCAATCTTTCATTCGTTCATTCGTTCATTCGCCGGAATATTCCTTCCCTCCGCGTCTCATTTGTGTGATGAATGAGGCGTCTGAATGTGACAGGGGAAAATGTCAGCGTGCAACAGAGACGAGGAGAAAAGAACACACTCATTTTTTTTTGTTTGTGAATAACATGGAAAAATGTAGCTGGTTATTGGTTGGCTTCTGGGATAGCAAGGTCTGTGACATGATGTGTAATTCAGAAAAGATGACATAAATTGCAAACCTTACTAACACTGTAACTGTCATATAACATTAGTGAAATATTACATTAATATATGTCACCTGATGTCATCACTCTCACAATAAGGTTCTATTTGCATATATTTACCGTCACACAAACGTGGATGTATATTATGAGGGTGGGACTAGAAATGCTGTGAATAGAGCAGGTTTGCTATTGCAAAAGCACATCCTCAGTAGGGTGAAACTAACCGGTCTGGTAATGGTCAAAACCGTAACGCTCAGGTCCAAACGGTAATGTTGCGCAGCATCACTCTGTGACGCTTGCTTTTGACAAGGTCTTTGGAAATAGCGGCAAGCTTCTCCCTGAAGTGTGTCCAGCACCGCTGTGGTGTGGTGGGGTGGCAGCAGAGGGCCCGCGGCCTGGAACACTTGTCACTTTTAGCGCTGACAGAGACGTTCCGCGCTGACTGATGATGCCTCCGGAGTAGCCATGGCGACAGAGGCAATCTGAACAACAGCGAGCGCCATTAATGAAGGGCCTCGTTAGCATGGAGCGGAGATAAGAGAGCCGAATGAGAGAGAGAGAGAGAAAGACAGAGAGAGGGAGTGGAGGACGAAAGGAGGGAGAGAGGGGGTGCCGTTACTCAGGCCCTCTTTTCCCTTTGTGTTTTTTTTCTCTCCATCCTTTGTCTTTTCTCTTTCTCTGTCACGCTCTCCTTGCAGAGAACATGGCCTTTTGTATGAAAGTGGATTGGTAGGGGAGAAAAAGAGGTGGTGTGTGTGTGTGTGTGTGTGTGTGAGAGAGAGAGAGAGAAAAAGAGAGAGAGTGATTAAGGGGGAGTTTGACCTATAACCAGAAGCCTGAAATACAAGGCTCTGTCCTTAACCCCCTAATGGACGTCAGTGTCACTGTGCACGCTGCTAAACTGTCCTCGGTGACACACTCTCATTAAAAAGAAAAGTCTCACACACATCACACACACACATGCAGTATGCTGCAACCCGCCCACACCTCACACAGCTCAGCACTCCACCATCCATTTCCCAACGGAGCCTCTTTTCCATGCCCTGTTCACCAGAGAAGCCCAGACTGGTGTGGAGGAGATGAGACGTGTCTGGGCAGATGGACCGATAGCAGGCGCTGGAGAGGTGAAGGTGGCGGGCGCTAAGACCAAGTGGAAAAGCCGTTTGGAGTCTTGTCACATGTTTCCTAGATGAAGGTGACACCATCTTAGGGGTTTTGATCTGAGATGAGCAAAGGGAAAATGAAAGGGGAAAAATCGGGCCAATCCAAACAGTCCTAGCCGTGTAGAGGTTCCCTGTGTCTGTGTGGGTTTGCTTTGCCTCTGTTGGTGCAGCAGCAGTGGCCTCTGTGTGTTTCTGCGGCTGGGTAGAGGATGTGATGGGGAGACTTCACTGGGCTTGCTTTATCACAAATCAGCCCGTCCAGCGGCCGCCTGCCTTTTGGTAGCCACCCCGGGATCCAGACACCTGTAGCTGCGCTTGTTCTTGAAAGCCCCGCGCGGCCCTTTGTAGCGGATAAGAGGCGGGTGGAGGGCAGGGCCACAAATCCCCCGACGAGTCCTCCAGGATGAAATCCATTCCATCGGCTAACGGCCGGATCTGGTTGCACTTTGTGACGTCCGTTCCCCCCCCCCCCCCCCCCCCTTTTTCCCCTCTCCTTCACTTCCCATCAGGAGGCTGGCATTAAGATGTCTGTGGTGTTTGTAGATTTGGGAAAAGTTGTGTGGGGTTTCCGAGACAGAGAGAATATATTCAGTGGAAACTTTCTAGATTTGTCACCCCCTGCTGTCCTTGTCTCCACAAATACACACACACACACACACACATACACACACACACACACACACACACACACACACACACACACACATATAAACACAAACAATCACAAACAAGCACACACAAACACACAAACACACACACACAGAGAGTCATCATGGGAAAGTCATTGCCTGTCAGCATAATATCATTTCTGTGTCCCCTTGGGAACTCTCCATTCTAATGCCCAGACACTGTGATCAAATGGAGTGGGCATCAAATCAGCACGTGCTGCCCTGCAAATCAAGTGGCACATCCAGGCGGGCGCGGAGGCAGAGCACTGGGGGCTGATTGGGCCGTGGAGTGCCAGGGACGAGGCGGGCGCCTGATTACGGGCCCCGGCGCTCACGGCTACTGATAGGCACGGTCTTGAGTGGGGCCATCAGTGGAGACGCCAGCGCTGGGGCTGGACGATCAGACCCAGGATCAGTAGAAATGGTCTTCTCTTTAGCGGGCTCACTTGAACACTGTTGACACCCGGGGCCATTCTGCCGCGATGCACAAAGAGACCAAAATGACTTTGGAGTTTGTTTTGTTTTTCTTCGGCGTGAACACTCCCGTATTTTGAGTCGGTTCTGTTTTTTTTGTTGTCGTTGTTGTGGCGGGGCGGTAGGGGGCGAGGGGGGGGGGGTGCCAGCGTTTCATTATGATGAGTGGCACTTCTTATCACACGCCAGGAAGAGCTTCATTTACAGCTTAAAACACCTCTGCCAAGGCCACGTCAGTCAGCCGCCGCAAGGTTGACGAGGGACACGCATTCATACGCTTACACCGGGAAAAAAAGGAATGTCATAGAGATGGAAACACACAAACGCGTGCACACACGCACACACACACACACACACACACACACACACTCACAGGACTTCCATAAGAATTTCATCATGGCAAAACGGTTGAAGAACACACAGAGGTTGGCGGGTGATGGGTGGGGAATGGGAGAGGGGGCGGTTGCCGGGGTGGAGACGGATTTATTGAAATTCCATTTCCACTTGCCTTGTTCTTGGGGAGGAGGGTGTTATTAAAGTCAATTGTAGGGAGAATATGTACAATGATCTGTTTAACCTCCAGTGACTCCTGGATGGCTTTTGACTTTTTCCTGCGTGCCGGGCCTAAGTAGATTTTCTGACAAGGCATAAATCGAATTATAAAAATGACAGCCAGTGACATTTCACAAAGAGAATGTATGAGAAGAGCGAGAGAGCGAACAAACGCTTGGGCTTTCAGAGGACAGCGCTTTTTTTTTCCAGCGGGTGGCAATTATTTATTTTTATGTTCTGCTCGGATATCTGGTGGCACCGTTCCTGACCACGGAGGGAGCAAGGAGTGGGTCGTTGGTGCCGTTTTTACCCCGTCTGTAGAAAGACTGGCAGGTGCAGAGCCATGTCTAGCTTTTTTTTTAACAAATCCAATTCACAGTGTCACTGTGTAAATTGTGTAAATGCAGTCATGCCATTTTGTTATTCTTCCTCCATCTTTTCTGGCTAACAAGATTTAGCTGTAGCCATGCGAGTGTGGCTGATTCCAGCGGCAGCGGCGGGGAGACTCACTGTGTCAAGGGCACGGCCCAGAGCCATGCAGGCCCCCGCCGCCCACAGCACTGGACACTGAGCACAGCCCATAGATTTATTGATGCTTCAATCTCATATGCATAGAATACCGCACAAAAGATCACGCACACACACACACAGAGAGCGAGAGAGAGTGAGAGAGAGAGGGAGAGAGAGGGAGAGTGAAAGAAGAATGTCTACTGTACCATCGAAACCCAAAAACTAATGTGGACAGAGAGCCTTCAATGGCTCATTGCATGAGTAAAAGGAACCGAGAGGGAAAGAGCAAATAAAAGAAAGAAAGAAAGAGAAAGAAAGAAAGAGAAGATAATGAGGAGGGGTGCAAGAGCACAGCTCCTCCACCAGGCATATCAACGACGGCTAATTTCTTCTGTGAACCGCGAATGAGTCCTAGCTGGGCTCGTGCATGCCACGATTACGTCCAGTGGACATCCCATTACACTCGCCCGCGCCCGCTATCTCTGATAGATTATTAAGCATCATTTTTCTGCTATATTAAACCTCGTTTGGAAACGAGGGGAAAAAAGCGCCTTCATTTGGGAGGGATTACAAAGAGGGGATAAGGACCAGGGGGGCCAGGCTGCGATCGGGAGGGTCAGTCATTAATGAAGGTGTCATTTTCCCCGTGCAGCGCTCTAGATAGCCCCCCCCCCCAAGGGATCCCTCTTCTGGGGGCCACGGTTCCTCTTCCAGAAAAGGGCATTTGTGGACATCTGGGAACCGTAATAGCCCCACTCCTGCACGCCCACCCCACTGATCTGAGAGAGCCACTCTCTACAAAGGCATACCTGAGAGGGGACGCTAGCCATCTCCATGCTGATTGATGCTATCAGCCGCACGGCTCTCTCTCTCTGTCTCCAGCTGGCCCCCACACGAGGGCTGCGAGTGGCCCGACCTCAGACATGAAAGGAGCGTGCAGGAACCGCTCTTTATTCCGCAATCGCGTCTCAGCTCGTCCAGCCGTCTGACGGTCATTTCAGCTGCAAATGTAGTCCATCCGCTGGTGAGTCATGCGCTGTGGGTGTGGGCATCCCAGCTGGTGGCCCATTCTGGGGCTGGACAGGGGTCATAATGCGGAGAGACTGCCCTCGCCGGCGTCTCTTTACGGCTCGTGTGCCAGCGCGGGCACGTCCACACACACAGCACTCCGTCAGGAGGAATGAGCAGGGAGGTGATGTATGATGGCAGCCATATGCTCCAGGCTCGGCGCGGAAACCCTCTCTGGCGCTGGCCAAGGCGAGGGAAGGAGACGGAGACGGAGCCGCGGGCCGTCTCGCTTTGTTGCTTTATTTCTGGTTTATCGGCCCGGAGGATCGATGCGCCCGATGCCTATTTTTAGGGCCAGTGCCAGACCTCTGCAGCGCTCGATGCTCAGGAGCCTACAGTACGCCGCGCACAGCCAGGTACACGCCGACATCTAGTCGCGCCGACCTTGGGCTCCTGAAGGGCTTCAGTCACACCTCAAAGACTCGGGAAAAGTCGATCCGCTTCAGAATAGGCTCCTCGCCACTTCCTCACTCCCACCTCCGCACGGGGAAATAAATATATAACACGAGTAAATAAGCAGATAAATAAAAATCAAAATAATGCCGGGGCTCAAACCTAGGGCTCTTGAGTGTGCGCGCGGGTGTCAGAGCTCCCATCATCTGGGTTATTTATCAACGGGGGGGCGCCGTTAGTCCCCGTCCCCACATCCGGACGCTGACCTCCGATAAGAGCCTCGGCGCGGCGCGGCGCGATAACAGCTGGCCCCCTCTTTCTGGAGGCGCCATTAGCCCGTGCTGCGGGAAATGGGCAAATAAATGTGGCCAAGGCGAGAGGATGAAAACATAGGGGGAAAAATATCTCTGCCCTATCTCATTGCCTCTTTAATAATCTCCTGCACACAGAGAGAGAGAAATTGTCAGAAATTGTTTTAAAAAATATAAACAAATAAATAAATAAATAAAAAAGGGAGGAAAATGGAAAGAGGGAGGAAGGAGCCGGAGTTCTCGGGGGCATCTGTTGCCCGGTCTATCTGAATAACCTTTAGATGAATTAAAGCCGGCCGCACTGACTGGGAGCCCCCCGAGGAGCGCATCCTCAAAGGTTGGCTAATAGTAGCACGCAGTCGGGAGCCGTGCCATAGAATTGATCAGGCCGCTATCTCAAAGGCCAATTAAACGGGGATAAAATGCTTAGAGCGGAAGGAAGCAGCACATAAAAAAAAAACAATCCCCACCCTCCCCGCACTGCCCTTCTCTAGGAAAAGAGAGGGAAAAAAGATCCATCTGCGGCGTCCTTTAGCGCCGCGCTGATGGTCCAGGGAGCGGTGTGGCTGTGGGGAGAGAGAGGGTCATGATTAGCTGCCGTCGCAGGCCCGGGCAGCAGCCATCTTTTGATATGCTCACTAAATGCGTCATTATGAGAAATCCCTGGTTTTGGAGCCAAATGGTCGGCATTACTAGCAAGTGCTTCTGTGTACTCTAATGGTTTTGTCTGGGTCATTTTTAAAAAACTAGTAGCAGTAGTAGTGTTTTGCCGACTTTTCTGAATCAAGTAAATGAAATGTATTTTCTGGTTGACCCGTTCTGTTGTGTTTGAACAGCCCATGTTGTTGATATCATGCTTACACAGGGCCTTGACACACCTTCAATTTGTCTTTCTTTGTAGGGTTGTGAAAGTGTTTGATGTATTATTAAGTTTAAGCATCTGATAAAAAAAGATCAAATGTGATCGTATGTAATATCTTGCAAATGTGGCGGCCACTCAGGTGTTTTAGATAAGGAAGTGTTGGGGTTCCTAGCATGTATTTTAGTCCAGCTCTGAATCTCTCCACAATGGTGATACATCAGTGCAGTTAGTCAGTTTGTGCTATTTATGTGGGAAGCATGCAATCTTTCTGTCAGACTCTATTCTCCTCTCCAAATCACCTCTGGCCACCTTTCTGGAAGCAAGTATGTCATCAGTCCTCCTTTTCCTCACTCTCTCTCTCTCTTCTCTTTCTCTCTCTCTCTCTCTCATTCTCTCTATCCCTCTCTCCCTCTCTCCGAGTTCCTTTGTTATCTCCCCAGCGATGCAGGCTTAACGGCACTCATTTAAGGCTGGTTTTGCCGCCACAGATGTTGGCTTTGAGATTGAAATGAGCTTGCTGCCATAAAAGCGAGTGAATTAAAAAAAAAGAAGGGGAGCAAAATAGACCTGAGGAGTCCTAAAAGAGGAGAAGTGGCCTTCTTCATAGGAGAGTGGGGGTGGCAGTGTGCCTTTGAAATGAGCTGGTGTAGAGGGATGCATCTCAAAATGTTCCTCTATTCCCGCGTGAAGGGCACTTTTCATGACATCACAGAATAGGGGAAATGGCTCCTATCATGAGCGCGCCACACAAAGCTCGCCTGCTGCAGCAGACAGGTGAGCTATAGTGTCACCTGCACACCACTCAGCTAACCAGTGGAGCCCAGCTCTACTATATCTCTGTGTTTGGGGAAGCATGCATCTTGCCATTGTTCTTAGGGATAGTGCACACACACACACATACACATACACATGCACAGACACGTAGGCAGACAGACTGGTAGGTAGGAGTCGTGACTCTCAGTCGAGCAACTAGTGCCTCACTGTCCCAAACACGCTCCCTGTTTGCCATTCTCCTCATTGTACCAGTATATGCCCAACCCCCCTTTCACACATATAAACACACACACACACAGTCACACACACACACGCATGTGCCAACTCAAATCCCACGTTAGCCATGTATTTTAATTATGCATATCTCATCCGTATTACGAGCCTGAGCTCCAGTACCCCCCGTCTTTTCCTCTCTCTCTATCCCTCTCTCTCTCTCTCTCTCTCCCTCTCTCTCTCTCTATCCCTCTCTCTCTCTCTCTCTCCCTCTCTCGGGGTCCTCGCCGGCTGTCTCTCCCTCCCCCAGCCTCTCAGGCGTCTCGTCTAATGCCTGCTTTTGGCCGGCTGCGCGCTTCAGGGGATGTGATGTGACGCTTATGACAATGCCGTCTCCGTCTTGACCACGTATGTTTGTGGGGTCTTTTATCTGTACGGAGAAAGCCACCGTATAACAGGAGTAGGATTGGAGGGAGCGGAACGAGCCAGAGCGCACAACGGAGGGAGATGTACGAAAAGAGGCGTGCAGAGCTTTTCATTTTGGTTTGGCTAATTCACCTTGGCACTGCCTCAAGAGCTGGTGATTAAAATGGTTGCGCGATGTACTGAAGTAGCTTCATAATGTACATTTTCACATTTGATTATACAAGCAATTATGCTGCACTTAATGTAATTTTAAAAAATGAGCTCCGGTAAAAGCAGAGGAAGAGAACGCAGCCTGTACACAAATACGCCACCGTGGGTTTGGAAGCTAAATCCACTCCTCGCATCTTCTGTCTCTCTACCCATCTGTCTGTCTCGCACACTTACACACACACACACACACACACACACACACACACACACACACACACACACACACACATGTAATATATGTAATCTATCGAATATCGGCAGTTGTATAGAATCTTTCACAATCAATTCTCATCCTCCACACCTGCATCCCCATACAGATTCTTATACATGCTATTTATTGTGCCCATATAGAATACTATACACATATAATATACACAAGCAATTAGCTCAGGCCGGCATCACATTCACACATACAATTGTGCACTTATTAGGTCACCGCTACTTAGGCCTGAGCAAACACACTCACCAGTAATTGTCCTGAGAAAATGTGACTAAGCCCCTCAGATCACTCAAGCGGGAAGCGTTGAGTGCTTTTCTTTGTCATCAAAAAGATGACATCATCTCAGTGCGACTACAAAGGCTGGTCGATTGCAGAACATCTGTGCTCCACCCTTCACAACTCACACTGATCTCAGTCCGTCTCATCCTGCACGCGTCCCCTCGCGGCCAGTCGCTCCCCCAGCAGCCGCTCAGGTCCAGCCGCTCTCCCTCCAGTTGGCACATGTGAAACAGCCCCGAGATAACTGGAGCTGGAGCCGCCAGATGTTCCCCAGCACCTGACTAGCTGTGACTGTTCTATCAGTTGTGTTGTGAAATGGGCTTTGGTAGAGCTCTGTTAGGGTTTAGATCCCTCGACAAGGTATTGGTCAAAGAATCCTGCTTCAGACACTACTGATTACAGATTTGTGCAGATACAGTACTGCCGTAGAATGTTGTTTTTAATTGGAGATGAGGGAATTTCGCTTTGTGTTGGACCTGCCATATGGGCCTTGCATTGCTGTGGCTGTATGTTGGTGTATGCTGTCTGTTCACAGCAGTGCACAACAGCACTATTGCTTTCCCTCAAAGTGCTAACTGCATGATGTCTTTCTCCACAACATCTCTCGTTTCGCCTGTCTGCTTCCATTCTGTTTGTGAGTGTTAGTGCTGCGTGTGAGGCTTTGTTTGAATGTGTACTTTGTTCTCAATGAGTATCAGTGTTTGCTTTGAGTTATGTTTGAGTTTGAGTTATTACGCAAATATATCAAGATATTGCAGGACTTGTATGCATCGCCAGCGCATATCCAACTATTGGAAAGTTCACGGATGCGCTTGTGTCTTATTTCATGATAATAGTCATACCACAGTAGTCACACCGGTGCAATAGTTGTGGACATTTTGCCTGTAAGTGAAAATCCGCATCATATTTTCTCTGTTTACCACACTTGTTTATGCCCGAGTGTAATCCGTAGCCATTGTGCGCTGAAGGTCAAATGGCCGGTGACCTTGACCAGGACTCGTGAGTGGGAGCGCACTGGACTCCCCACCTAGCACACGAGTCTGCGGCCGGTCCGAGGGCTCTGTGGAGAAACAAAAGAGCTGCTTTTCACTCTTTCAGACGGGTTTCACCAGCCTCTCTGACGCACGATGGGCTATTGAGGATGATTGAGCCCTTTGGTAGGGGGAATTCTTTCTTCTGGTGCCTTATTTTAAGTCACAGAAGGCTGTATCAGTGTTGCCATATGCATGCCTGCTTTGGGGACGCTGTAAAAGGGATGATTAATTGAAAGAGTAGGGTTTGTTTTTGTCTTTGTGTTTCTCTCTCTCTCGCTCTCGCTCTCTCTCATTCTGACTTCGCAGGAGACTTGTAAACTCACTCCAAGGGCTTTTCCCTTTATAAGATCTTAGTGTTGTATTTTCTGGGGGAAAAAAATCTGGGACTGCTTTATTAACAATAATGTTTTTGTTTTCTGTTGCTTATCACTGAAATTCAGTTTTCTCTCTGCTCATGTTTTGTTGTTTAATGAATTTTTTGGAATGCCAGGCCACATTGACAGAGTGAGTGTGTGTGTGCGTGCGTGCGTGCGTGCGTACATGCGTGTTTCTGCGTCTGCGTGTGTGTGTCTGCGTACGTGTGTGTGTACGTTGTTGTGTGGGCTAGAGCGTGTGTGAGTCTGCATGTGTGGCAGTCGAGGGGGCACTACGTATGTGTGTGGGGGTGTGTATTGATGTTGGTGGTACCTCAGAGTGAAAAATCCCTACTTTCTCCAATGGACTGTGTGTCTTTCTAAGTAGGACAGTTGAATTGATGGGCCGTTGCTGCTAGGTGACCTACATACAAAACCACGGACAAAATAGATTCCTCAGCGCAGGCACACACACAGATGGAGTTGCTTGGTAAGATGCTCGGCAGTGTAGAACACACACACACACACACACACACACACACACACAAACATATGCATGCTAAGTCAGGACAAATGACTTAGATTAGAAATAGCATAAAATCAGCTTTTATGTGACATGTTCTTGCTGTTCACAGCAATGCTCCAAACAGAATGCCTGGCACAGGACTCCATTATAAATAGAGATGGTGCACCTGTAATGATGTCTTAGTATGTATACTCAGATTTAGACTAGATCTGATTGAACTTCAGTTCAGCAAGATTGTGGTATGACACTAACTACATCTAGGTGGGTAAATCTTAATGCTAAAGGTGTAGGGTCACTGTATTGACACCATATTATATTGATAAAGCAGTGCAAGTATTGCGATATGTATTTATTTTATCTCAAGATTTTAGATGTTATACTGGTGCCTATGTCTACTCTGATAACCTTGCCTCTAAAGCCCACAAGATGATTCAAGACCGTGTTCATCTCTTGCATCACAGCGGAAACGGGAAAAGAAGTCAGACTTGAGAACAAATGTAGCACGCCAAGATGATGCTTGCTAAACTAAGCATCATTTAAGGTAGAAATAAATATATAAATGTGCTGCAGAAAATACATAGAAATGTACTGTATTGGGGAATGATTCCGCCAGAATCCAATTACAGTACTTAGTGCTTGGTAAGAATGGCAGTGCTATTGCACCCTGACCCAGATACCATAATCGTATCGTATCATATCGTACCGTTGTCTCTGCCCCAGTTCTGACCCCTACTACTGTGTGCAGTGTTAATTCAGCTCTGTTTTATTCATCTATAGTGCCAGTGGCAGATCAAGTTGTTTCAGAGTGCTTTCACTAAATTGACCTGTAGTTGTACCTTCACCTTTTCCCATGCTCTGCACATCCTGTTAGATCACATGCTTTAGCATGTGGGTTGCAAGGTATGCATACCTGTAGGGACACCCAATCTAAATACGGCTGACTTAATGAGTCTCCCGTAGAGTCTATGGCACACTGCTGATGCAGATGTATGGTGTTTTGTGGAGGTGAGATTTATGCTCCATATGGTGCCGGTTTTAAACACGTGATCAGCCCCGTGTGTTCCGTACATGTTGTGTGTTTCACGTCCCATTGTGCAGCGGTTCACAGAGCCACGTTCAGATGATCTACAGACAACCTGCAGTAAATCTAGAGCAGCGTCTGCAATGGCAATCTCAAGCACCACGCTGAATGGGAAATGGACTGCAGTTATATGGTGCTTCTCTATTCCTCCCAGCGCTCAAAGAGCTTTACAGTTTCATGCTTCACATTCACCCCCTCACACACACACACACACACACACACACACGCACACACACACACACACACACACAAGCACACTCACACACACACTCACACACACACACACACACAAGCACACTCACACACACACTCACACACACACACACACACACACACACTCATGCGCTGATGATGGAGGCTGCCAACCTGCACATCGGGAGCAATTTGGGGTTTAGTGTCTTGCTCAAGGACTCTTCAACAGGGTCAGGGGGAGCCACGCCTAACCTGGCAACATGACTCCTCTACCTCCTGAGCCAACGCCACCACCAACCATATCTCGCCATATCTTACCATAGACCGGGCATGGCCACACCCCACTGGCACGCGCACACACACACACACACACACACACACACACACACACACACACACACACACACACACACACACACACACAATACCAAAGAGTTCAGATGTCTACCTGCTCTCAGGTCATGTACAGTAGGAGGTGAGCACAGGCCAAGCTGTTTAGCTGCTAAAATCACTGGTTCATGTGTTTAAGAAGTAATGACCACACAAGGCCAAGAGAACATGACAAAGATAGAGAGAGTGTATGAGCATTAGAGAGAAAGAGAGAATGAGAGAGTGTATGTGAGGAGGAGCGAGCGAGAGCGAGAACGATGCGCACAGCCGGGAATAGCTAATTAGACATAATGATTGATAATCTCACACTCCATCACGGCACTAGAGATATGAGGTGAACAGCTCTGCATGCATTATTCAGAAATGGAGATGAACTCACTCCACCCTCCCCGCCTCCCTCCCTCCCTCTCCCTCTCTCCCTCTCTCCCTCTCCGTCTCTCTCCCTCCGCCAGGAATGACTTCTTATTAGAGTGTCAAACGCACCCCCCCAACCCGCCGCCCCCCACCCCAACACCGCCATTGGCTGCGTGGACGTTTCCCTCATAGCGCACCACCACCGCCCTCATAGTGTTGTTTATGCACATGCGTGATGTACTGCACATGCCACATATTCACGCCACTTGGCTCTGCCATGTCCCGGCATAAATGCACTCATTTGCATCCGCTGCCACATTTCCACAATCCAACCACTATTATTAGTGCAAATCAGCACGCTAATTGTGGGTGTGTCATTTCACCAAATTGCTATCTTCGCGCGGCGCCTCGTAGGAGTAGTGGGCCAGAGCGACGCAGCCAATGGGAACGGTTCTGCTCGCCTAACAAGGTGAGGCACAGAGTGTAATGGCCGACTCAAGCCATCATCCTGGAAATGAGCTGGTGGCCGTGGAGAAAAGATCTAACGAGTTTGTGCATTTGGAATTTGTTGACTTGGTGTTTTCAACATGCAGGACCGTGTTTTTCTCATTTTAGTTTCGTGTGCGTGTGTGTATATGTGGGTGTCTACTTTTTGAAGAAAAAGAGAGTGCTTTTTGGAAAATGCATAATGATTAGTCTGTCAGTAGTTTTCTTTTCTTAGCACTTCAGGCGTTATGTGAGTTAATCCAAAGGGCATACATGAAATATTGTCGGTTAGAACATTTTGTTTCAAAACTAGCATATCAGAGGATATATTATTATCTCATTGTGAAATGTTTTATAACTGTTAATGAACTACTATCAGAAAAGAAGTTGCACACCTGCCAGTGGCATGCATAATCACAACACACATTGGCATGATCATATGTTTGTTGGTTAAATAAACAATTAGTTTTTCTCTTTTCTTCATTTGTCATGCCAATTGCTATCCTTTGAGAAAGAATCCCACCATGCTCTCCTCCCCCACTCCGGCGCCTTGATATGGCTGCAGTAATTAAAGGCCTAAATTGTTTTGATGCCAGTGTAATCACATTACTCTTGTTTTGAGCCGGAGAGAAGGGGGTGAAATTGGACTTGTTGCCGTGGCGGCTCGCGCCTAGCGACAGTGGCAGCAGCAATGGGCCTTCGCGCCGGGTTTTCTGCATTTATGAACAAAGAACTGTCAGAATGCATCGCTCTCAAAAAGCCTCCCATATGCTGCGGCATTACCAGACCTGTCAGAGCCCAATGTGGGCAGAGACAGACATAATAAACCAGTAATGCAGACGCTTAAAGATTCTGAATATGATAAATCGCTGGAAACGATATGCAAAGATGGCTCAATTGAGCGCATATTATGAGACAGGAATATGTTTGGTGGTGAGGGAGGGGGAATGAGTTTGGTTGGCAATGCAATATAAAAGTGGAATAAAGGTGGGGAAGTCGACGATGTGTGTGTCTAATATCATCCTGCCTCAGAATAAGCCATGATACAGATCTACAGATGATATCCCCAAACTGTAATGGATTTGTTTAGTGAATGAAGGACCACATCGGAAATGACAGAGTTATAAACTAGGTCACTATTTTTATCGGGTGGGCATTCTATAATTAAAAGGGCAGGATTGCAAAGTGCTTTCTGATGAGACAGCTTTGAAGGCTTAAGTAGCGCCTGCTCATCTTTGAGATGTAATGTCTGAAAAAAGTTAAGCCCCCACATCAGTTATTTCTCAACACTGTCTTCTGCTTAATTGTGTCAATGAGAATACTAGGCTTTTTAGGGGTCAGCCTGCCTGATTGGTGGCAACATTAGCAGACTTAAGCCATTAATAACATGAAAGATACTTTCCACGATTCAGAAAAAAAGGCAGTTGATATTTGAACCCTACGGCCAATAAAATGTCAGCCTTCCCTTATGCTCTCCTGAAGCAATGTTTTGTGACTGGAGTTGTTTGTAGCTCTTTCTGGGCCACTCTGTTTCCCATTTCCCAAGCCAGTGTTGTGTGTGCAAACACTGCTATGTTTTGAGCATGCATAACTGAATGGACAGAGTAGGCCTGTGAAGAAATGCTGTGCTGCCTGAATCTGACACAATGTGTATTGGATTAGAGTCCGAGACTGGACCTTTAACCGAACACAGACCTGTTGTGTTGCCCGGTGTTGTCAGATGTCCTGGCCAGCATGTTGTTTAGCTTTCAGCTTCATGTTTATTTTTAGTGTTTGCTTTGACTAGGTACCGTAAGAATGTTTGTGTCTGGGGGTTTACAGAGGGAGCTGTCTGTATCTCGATTTGACTTTTTTATCTGATATTTGGTTTCTGTCGCTTATAAATGTCAGAGGACAAGAGAATATCTGCCATGGCTCCGAAACGGCTCTGTGTTCAGGCAAATCTGTACAGAAGAGAAATAGTCAGACAAAGTTGACTGCTTCCTTGTTCTACTCTTTCTTTCAACTCCTCTCCCCCTTTGTTTCTCTATTTTCTCATCCCTCCGTCCAAGTGCATATCACACCGGTCATTATAATGTAGCGGGATGGGGCTGCTACTCCAATCGATTCCTCTGTCCAGTCTCATTTAGTTTACAAGGCCTCGCAGTGCCAGGGAGCTTAGCGCTCGCCCGGGCCTCTTCCCCTCCCGCCGCCCGCTTTCTCTTTTTTGATTAACAGGATGTGTAAATAAGGCCACAAACTCCCATCGATGCATGCCAATCTATTTATCGACTGCACAGAGATCCATCTCGCCCATGGCCCTCACCAAGGAGAGAGGGAGACAGAGAGGAGTGTGTTAGAGAGGGATGGTGAAAGAGTGGGGGAGAGAAAGAGGGAGAGAGAGGCTTTCAGCGGGAGTCCTAAAATCAGAAAGCTAGAGAGAGAGAGAGAGAGAGAGAGGCGGGTCGATGAGAGAATGAGAGAGAAAGGGAGTGAGTTTAAAAACTGAGGGCCATTGTCATGAGTGAAAGATCAAGAACGAAGGAGAAAGTGAAAGACAGAGAATGAGGGTGTGATAGAAATACAGGTAGAGCCAGACAGAGAAGAGGGTGTGTGAGTGTGTGTGTATGTATGTGTGTGTGTGTGTGTGTGTGTGTGTGTGTGTGTTTTCCTTTGTTCCACCATGTAGTGCCTGGGGACCCAGATGAATCCTGACCAGTGATGTCCTCTCTCCATCCCACACGGCTGGCGTGAGGTGTAAAAAATGAGCCCCCACTAGCAGGGCTGCTCTGCTGTTATTAATGGCCAGGGAAGCGGGCCCATTTATCTGTGCTGGAGGAGAGTAATTGACACTTTGATTTTATTGTGTTGGCTGTTGTCTGCTTCCATCACTCGCATCTCTGTCCTCTCCTCTGCCCTGCTCCTCACGCCTCGCAAAGGTGTTTGATTGCAGTTTGATACTGGGACACGGCAAACACACACACACACACACACACACACACACACACACACACACACACTAGGACACACACACGTGCACACACACACACACACACACACACACACACACACACACACACACACACACACTAGGACACACACACGTGCACACACACACACACACACACACACACACACACACACACACACACACACACACACACACACACACACACACACACACACACATTTATGTACACAAAAAGACACACATTTCAGACACACACACACACACACAGAAAGAGAGAGAGTTTATGTCATAAACATGTAAACATATATTCTCTGCCAGCAACGGTTCCTTGTTTCACCTACTCTGAAACACTCTGTTGCCGTGTGTGTGTGTGTGTGTGTGTGTGTGTGTGTGTGTGTGTGTGTGTGTGTGTGTGTGTGTGTGTGTGTGTGTGTGTGTGTGTGTGTGTGTGTGTGTGTGTGTGTGTGTGTGTGTGTGTGTGTGTGTGTGAGCAGGGTGGGTGGGAGTGCTCCCATAGGGTTTGAAGTGAGGGGAATCCTGTGTTAGCACACGGTACGTGATCAAAAGAGTGTATGCGAGTTCTGTGTGTGTGACTGTGTTTGTGAACAGGCTGCAGCTTTGTGTGAGGACTAGATATTAAGCGCCGTGTAGAGTGGAGACTGGAAGTAGTCCTGGTCACACACTTTTTTGTGTTGTATTTCAATTTAAATGGATAAAATTGGCATATTTCCAAGCAATCTACACTCATTAACCCATAATGACTAAGTGAATTTGTTTAAATTCAGATTTATTGATAATCAAAAACCTGTCACTTAGAAATGTGTTTTGACCCTTTGCTGTGGCACTCTAAATTATGGTCAGGTGCATCCTCTTTACTTTAATTAAAATGTCGTCTAGAACGTGATTAGACACTGCCTGGAACCCATTGGATTGATTAGACAGATTTTAGAGAGACGGTGTACACATTACGTGGAGTCCCATCCCATTAGATGGAGGGACAACATCTCAGCCCTGTTGTTTAAAGGAGCAATGCCATACACTTTTTGATTATTTTATAATGTTCCCTGAGATGCCTTTGTCTACAGGGGTTATTATTGAAAAAACGCTGTGGCCAGTTTTTCTCTATCATGCTCCGAAAACCCTAGAAGACAAAAGAGGCTGATAGTGTGGACCACCAGGACTCTAGCTAAACTGAGTAACTGGGGAAGAGTGGCCTTGATCAGGAATGTGATAGAGAACCCAGTAGTCACTGGAAGAGATCTAGTAGAAATCGGAGAACCTGACAGAAGAATGCCCATCTCACCAGCACCGTCTCCACCCAGCAGGCCTTTGTGCTGGTGCATCTAGACGGCAGGCCCTTCAGAGTAAAAAGGCATATGAAAGCCTCCTTAGAGATTGTCAAATGCCATTTAAAGAGTGTGAGGGGAAAGATTTTCTGGTCTGATGAGAAAAATCGAATGCTTTTGGGCAGAACTCCAAGCTCCATGTCTGGCCAATCCCAGGCCTTGCTAATCATCTAGCTAATACCATCCCCACAGTGACACACGGCAGCAGCAGCATACTGCGCTGTGCTGTACATGGACACTGGTCAGAGTTAAGGCAGGGATGAATGTAGCCAATTACAGAGAGCTCCACATGACCAGAGACCTTTCAACACAGCGATGGCCCAAACCATATTGCCCAAAAACATGGCAGTGTCGTGAGGGCAAGTCTCTCTTGAGTGGGCCGCCCTGTGGAACATCTGCGGAGAGGCCGGAAGATAGCCGTTCACAGGAGCTGACCATCCAATCTGTCGTAGCTTAAGAGAGGATCTGCCGGAGAGAGGGGGATAAACGGCCTACATCCAGGTGTGAAAAGGTTGTAGACACTTATCCGAGAAGACATGCAGCTGTAATTGCTGCCAAAGGGGCTTCTGCACAGCACAGAATTAAATCTGTGTTGAATTAACCTTGATCTTGGTATTTATATGACTGTCAGATTCCATTGACAGAAATAGCAGTTTAGCTACGGCATTGGCCAAAAATGGCAATGTTATCCTAGTGGAATTAAATGAACAACAGCAAAGATCGCAAAAAATGGAGGGGGTCTTGATTATATCTGACTACGCTGTGCACATGTGTGTCTGAGTGTATGTGCATCAGACTGCAGGCAGAAGGCAGGGGTGGAGGAGGGGTGGAGGTGGAGTGGAGGTGGGGTGGAGTGGCTGGATGGGCTGAGAATGAGAGACGCTTAATATTCACAATGCAATCTATTTACCTGCCTTCATCTGGAGAAAGGATACGTCGTGGCGGTAATAATATCTGATTTAGCCGTGTACCTCTCCTCCCTTTAAACACATCGAACTGCCCCAGGCACCAGCGCGTTTTAAGCAAAGGTCAGTTGAAGACTCATTGATTTAGCATTTTAATTTTATTTGTGCGGGCGCTCCGAAGGGGACTGGCATTAAGTGTCTTAAAGCTCTTTGGCGGGCGCGGGGCTGCCGAGCGTGAGAGAGCTCGCCGGCGTCGGCGGGAGTCTACCGAGGGCCCGGCGCGCTCGACTCGGCAGACTGAGGGCTAATAAGTGTGAGGATGCGCCCGGACGCCTCCACAACAGCACGCTAACACTTATTACCGCGCCACAGATTGGAAAAATCCATGTGTTGTCGTTGAAGGGCGGCGTCTGGGGAAACACAAAAGTAATGGAAAAATGCTAAGAGAGATATCATCCGTCCATTGTTGTTGCGTGAGGGACTTTGGCTCGTGCGAGGGCTTTTGTTGTGCCAGCACGGAGCGGTTGGATCTGGTGAGGATGGCAGACACGGTGCAGTCGTCGGTGGTTGTGTTTGAGCAGTGTGTTGCTCAGTTCCACCAGTAATCCAGTTTAAGAGCCAGTCGATATGATGAAAAACTGTCCCGTATTTCGGCACCATCGTGGAAGGAGGAAGAGCAGTAAATATTTTTTTTAGATATTTATTTTATTTCTTTTTATTTTATTTCTTTAATAAATATGGAAAAAAGTAACAACCAGATATGACCAGCTACAGATGAAAAGTTGTGTAGGTGTCAGTGTATGTATTAAATGGTGGGTCTTGCAGTGTGGTTATGTAACTAAATGGCTGGGCTCGTTGTGTAACTCTTGTCTGTCCACCTATGATTGGGAGAATGGCTTAAGGCATGCGGGTCTCAGACATCCTCTTTAGGGATGTGCGTTGAGACAGCAGGAGACATCAGGCAGCCCATGGGCTTCGCTGATTGGCTATCTGCCCAGAGAGCTGACCCCAGACCTGAGCTGTACTTGTTGATGACACTCTAAACTCTGGCAGAGAAATCCGGAGTAGTGACCATTAACCTGGACCCTTACTAAAAAGCCTGCGGATGAGCTTCCCTCACACAGCCCTGTCCATCAAGCACATGTGGCCTGTGAGAGCCTCACCCAGAGCGCTCCCTTGATCATGCTAGATGAAGGAGTGCGGCTCTTCTGGCAGGCCTATTGGAGCTGCTACTGCAGCAATACAGGGCTGCTGGCCTGTTTTCTTTTGAGTCTACAAATACACAGAGCAATTGGAAGCCAAATAAAAGCCTGACACAAGCACCCTGCCCACTGTGCCTGCGTGCTATGCATTCCCAGGCAGTGGGACCTAATGTGTGTCTGTGTAATCTAGTGTCAGCGAGGGGGTCTGGTGTGTTGGGGCTCTTCTGCTGCCATGTAAATAATGCATGGTGCTTTACCAGGTGGTGTACGGGTGCCAAGGTGTTCTTCTCCCCCACCTGCTCTAGAAAGTAGAGCACAGGAGTAGAGGCCAGGGGAACAGGAGAGATTTAGCCAGCAACCACCACCAATTTCAACCCAAACTGTGTGTTAGTGATGGGAGCTTTTGTGAAGAAAAGTGTCGTGTGTATGTGTGTGTGTGTGTGTGTGTGTGTGTGTGTGTGTGTGTGTGTGTGTGTGTGTGTGTGTGTGTGTGTGTGTTCGGTGTGTGTGTTTGTTTGTATGTTTGTTTGTGTGTGTGTGTGTGTGTGTGTGTGTGTGTGTTTGTATGTTTGTTTGTGTGTGAGTGTGTGTGTGTGTGTGTGTGTGTGTATATGTTTGTGTGTGTGTGTGTGTTGGAGTGAACTGGAGCTGTGCTTAAGCACCTTGCGTTCCCTCTCTCCTCCTCCTCTCTGGCAGTCTCCCTCCTCTGCCACCCAGCGTGTGGCAGGCGGGCGGGCATGGGGCTGTGGGTGAGAAATTGCTCCTGACAGCTGATTTGTTGGTTGTCAGAAGTGGTCGGCATGGGGCTGATAAGGGGGCAAGGAGGGAGAGGAGGAAGCGAGCGGAGCGAGGGAGGGAGGGAGGGAGGGAGGGAGGGGGAGAGCGAGCGTCATATCTCTTCGTCATTTTCAAAGGCAGCCTGAGAAAGCCTGGGCCCCACAAACACATGTAAATGTCTCTCCCCCAGAAATCACTGGGGATGCGCCCCCCCCCAACCCCACTCCCCTTCCTTCATGTTCCCACTGATATTCCTTTCAAAGCCCCGCGCCGCTCCGCTCCGAGTGTGTGTGCCGCTAATGCCTCTTCTGCAGAGGTGGCACGCCAGCCCGCGCACGGCGCTCTTCCTGGTTTATTCATTTACTCTCCAGCCTCAACTTCTCCTCTTTATTTATCGTGTCCCAAAGTCTTCATTTGGACACATTTGGAGATGAGGTAGATAAATGAAGCGCGTGATTTTTAAGAGGGAAGTGTGGCTGTTTTTATTGTGTGTGTGTGTTGCTTTATTTCCCTGGTGCTGATTCTGTGTTTGATACTTGTTACTTAAACATGCAGTAATGGAGTTATAGAGGAGCCATACAGGGTTTATAATGAAGGTGCAGTATTGCCTCAGTAGATGCACTGCACTCCCATGTCCTCTTTGATGAGCTGCACAGTTTACCAGCAGGGTTGGGAAGGATATAGCAAGGCAGGAAGAGAGAGAGAGGGGGGGAGAGAGAGGGAGAGAGAGGGGGAGAGAGGGAGAGAGAGAGAGAGAAGAGAGGGAGAGAGGGAGCGGTGTCCTTTCACTAGCGTTTTTGCCCTTCGTTGAGATAAATAAGTAGAAAAGCAGACTGAAACAGAGTAGGGAATTACAGTAAGAAAAATGGATTGAGAACGATATGGAGTGAGAAATAGTGAGAAAAGGGGAAGCAGAGAAGAGAGAGAGAGAGAGAGGACAAGAGAAAGTCACACACTCAAACAGAGGGAGACCAGGAGAAAGGCACGGAGAGAAAGTGTGTCTGCCGCAAGTGAAGGGAGAGCTACCGGACACGTTTAAATGCAATCAGTTGTGTACTCACCAGAACCCTTTATAGGAATGACATCTTTAAATTATCACACCTTTATTACTGACTTTAAATACTCACTGGTACTCTTCCACACTGTTGTAGAGGTGTGTGTGTCTACCCCTCTCCATCATGGATGTACTGTTCCACACTGCTGTAGAGGTGTGTGTCTAGCCTTCTCCATCATGGATGTACTCTTCCACACTGCTATAGAGGTGTGTGTGTGTCTACCCTTCTCCATCATGGATGTACTCTTCCACACTGCTGTAGAGGTGTGTGTGTCTACCCTTCTCCATCATGGATGTCCAGTAATCTACTATTCATCTGCTGAGCTCCACATGCTCATTGCTCTGCCACTGTAGTGAGGTCAGTGACGCTCGCTTGGTCTGAACGTGGAGCGAGAACGGCGGGCATGAGAGAGAGGGCCGGCAGTGTCCAGGGAGGCGGTATAGAGAGGGCCGGCAGTGTCCAGGCCATGTGCAGCGGCCCTCAGCTGAAGCTCTGCCAGCAGGATGTCCTGCAGGGGTCATACAGGAAGCGTTTTACAGGAGGGAGACGGGGGGGTCACAGGGTAATTGGCCCCTGCAGAGGGGGAAGTGTGTGTGGGGGCAGCGTGTCAGTCCCACCACGATGGACCTAGCATCAATAACAGCAGCACACACACACACACACACACACACACACACACACTCACACTCGGACAAACAGAAATAACACACTTACTGCTATTTTACTTTCTTCTCTTTCCCCACTGTGCTCATGTGCTTACACACGCTTGAGCTTAATACACACACACACACACACACACACACACACACACACACACTCCTCCTGGCCTCTGCTGACCTGTTCATGAAGCTTTGTCCTGCTCCGTTCCTCAGTCCCACAGCAGGAAATGTAGCG
This sequence comes from Sardina pilchardus, assembly GCF_963854185.1. NCBI lineage: Eukaryota > Metazoa > Chordata > Actinopteri > Clupeiformes > Clupeidae > Sardina > Sardina pilchardus. Next base: position 4,158,516 of record NC_085006.1, read on the forward strand.
TCCGTGTAGGCTGCGTCTCTCGTGGAGTTGTGTGTGCGTGTGTGTGTGTGTGTGTGTGTGTGTGTGTGTGTGTGTGTGTGTGTGTGTTTGTGTGTGTGTGTGTGTGTGTCTGTTGTTCTTTTTTTCACAGCGGAGGCATTGACCTCTCTATAGTCCTTCAGAAGTGCTCAGCAGTTAGACCTGCGCTAAGCCGCCACACTTTATCCTGGTGGGTGGGAGACAGAGGGAGGCGGCCCGGGGCTCAACGCCTCTCCTCTTCTCGCTCTCTTCTCTTGTTTCCTCTCCTCTCGCTTCTCCTCGTCTCTGTACTCCTCTCCTCTCCTCTCCTCTCCTCCCCTCTCCTCCTCTCTCCTCTCCTCACCGCTCGGCTTCACTCACCGGTGGAGCTGGAGACGGATGATTACAGTGGAGCAGTGGAGAGTTTGTGTGTGTTTTTCCCCCACCAGCCGCTCTGTGTGTGAATATAGCCGCCGGCTCCCATAATTGCCTTCAAGGTTGTGGAGGGGGGAGGCCGTGGAGGGGAGGTGAGGGGAGGGGAGGTGAGGGGAGGGGCGGGCGGCGGTGTTGTGGGGATGTTTTGCCGGTGCAGGTGAAGGGTCATTGGATTGTTTATGTGCGGCGCCCTTATCTGGTGTCCTGCCTCTTTATCTGGGCTTATCTCCCATGGCAGCGTGGGGAGAGGACCCCTGCACTTCCTGCTGCGCTGTGCTGCGCTGGCCTCCGTGTGTTGGCCTGAGCGGCCCTCTCTCTGAGCCATCGCTAGTCCACACGGCCCTCTCTCTGAGCCCTGCTCTCAGCACCGCCATCGCTAGTCCACACGGCCCTCTCTCTGAGCCCTGCACCCATCACCGCCATCGCTCGTCCACACGGCCCTCAGGCCTACCTGCATTTACTCAACCAGTCTGGGCTGCTTTTACACACACACAACTTCATTACTGTTCAGGCCTCTTTGCATGCTCATGTTTGAGTTGTGTCTTTGTGTGTGTGTGAAGGTGCGTGCGTATGTGTGTGTGTGTGTGTGTGTGTGTGTATGTTTGTGTGAGTGTGTGTGCGTGTGTGTTCATTTATGTGGAGAACAGATGTATTTCATTTTATGTGCTCCTTTTTTGTCATAATTTGTGGAATTATTTCCGTTTGCCGTTGTGACACTGTGAAAAAAGCACAACTCAACACAATATGGCATTTTTACAGCACCGAGTTAAAATCCCAGCCTTCAAATGAAATATGCAAATTGCCTGACCACAAAAGAACATAAACAGAGACATTAAATAGCAGCTTTTCTATCTTCGCAAAAAAATGGAACGTGTTAAAGCGTGGAATATCAACCGAGGAGGACCACTAAATATTCCCAGTGAAATCCTCCTGTTACAGCGCCAGCTCCATGAATCTTCCCTAAATGAGCTCCGAGCGGCGCGGCGTTCCGCGCTCCCCTCTCCGTCTCGGAGGAGCTGGCGGCGAGCTCTTTTAAGAATGCCCACGACACCTTCATCTGGACAAGGAGGAGAAGGAGGGGGGGGGGGGGGGGGTGCGGCTGGCCACAGGAGCAGATGCATCATCCCCCCCGTCATTAGGGAGGCAGGAGGCGCAGGAGCTGGCCGTGGCCCCCGCTCCAGAGCGCTCCTCATCACGCCTCCTTCTCCTGCTGCAGAATGCTCATCAGCGCATATTTGTTTGGCCTTTTCCTGTTTCTCTGACGAGGGGGGGAAGAGGAGAGAAAAGTTGAACTGATTAACTGATTTCCTTTCATTCTCTTTTTTTTCTCCCTCTCTCTTTCTCTCTCTTTCTCCCTCTCGATCTCTCCATCCTCCCTCCCTCCATCTCTGCCCCTTCTCTCTCTCTCTCTCTCTGTCACTGTTCTCTGATGCAGGATTCGGCTTTGTAACCTTTGAGAATGAAGACGTGGTAGAGAAGGTCTGCGAGATTCATTTTCATGAAATCAATAATAAAATGGTAAGTTGGTTAAACTAATCAGAGTGTGTGTGTGTGTGTGGGTGTGTGGATGGGGGTGTGTGGATATTTTAGTCTTCATCAACCTGGCAGGGGCTTACTGCCTCTGGACCTCAGCAACATGGAGGTGATGGGGAAGATGGGCAGCAGTAGGCACACTCACACACACACATTCTCTCTCTGTGTCCCTTTCCCTCTCTCTATCTCTTTCAGTCTGATTTTCTCTCTCTCTCTCTCTCTCTCTCTCTCTCTCTCCCTCTCTCCGTCTTGCTCCATGCATCCAGGTGGAGGGGGAAGAGTGTGTGCAGTGGTGTGCACCAGTCACAAACCATGAAATTGTGTCTGTGATTCCCCCTCAGCCAGGATGGGAGAAGAACAACCTGTCTTTCCCCTCAACCGTAATTCCCCCTACAAGGGAGGAGGGGTGGGGGGGGCGGGAGGGGGGCACAGGGACGGCAGTCATGCCCAGGAAGGTCTGGAGCAGGGATAGATTTATTTCTGTAAGCTTGTTACAGTGTTGGGGGGGGGGGGGGGGGGGGGGGGTCAGGAGGAAGATGTAATTGAAATCCACAGTCCAGGTGGTCCCGACATGCTGTCTTGATTTGCTTTGCCCTTTCTTATGTTTATTGGTCATTTATGTTTGCGGCGTATTGTACAGTTAATGGTAAACCACAGGCCATGCTGAAATGTCAGGCCAGTGCCTCTCATCTGCTGCTCTGAGCTGCCACTAGTTGCTTTGAATACGGACACGGCGTGGCCTTTTTCTGATGTGATGTGACATGGGTGTCCACGTCTGAACCAAGCCACTGTGATCACTGAGAAATAGTGCTTGTAACGCACACACACACACACACATACTGGATAGACACTGTAATAGGCACTCTTTCTATCACTCTTCCCTCTTTTATAACACACACACACACACACACATACACACACACACACATGAACACAAGCACACAGACGGCACAGAGCCATGGACGGAAGAAAAAAAAATTCCAGAAGGAGACAAGGCGCCTTTGTTGGCCAGTGGCAGGATGGCAGGGTCTTTGCCAATCCATCAGGCCGACCAGTGGGCTATTGATTTTTGTATGATATTGCATCAAATGCTCTCATTGTTCAAAGAGCAGCGGCAAGGGTTGTAATTTTTGTATTTCTTCTCCTCTCTGTTCTCGTGCTCGGCGTCCAGCCGGAGCCCCGGCCCTCATTGATTGGCACGGATTAAATTGGGCTACAGGGGAATTGCATGTATCATTAGGATCACTCACAGGCCTCAGAGAGAGAGAGAGAGAGAGAGAGAGAGGGAGAGAGGGAGGGAGAGAGGGAGGGAGACAGAGAGGGAGCGAGAGAGAGGGAGGGAGAGAGATAGAGACAGAGAGAAAGAGGGAGAGAGAGAGACAGAGTCAGACAGACAAAGAGAGAGAGAGAGCGAGAGAGCAAGAAAGATGGCTGGTGGAGGGGTAGGTGGTGGGTTGGTGGGAGTCTGGTCCCCCTCTGTGTGCGCAGAGGGCACTGGTATGAGGTGTGTGGTGTGCCCGTGGGTAGGAGGTGTGTGGTGTGCCCGTGGGCAGGGGGATATAGCGTGAGCTGGGTTGGCAGCAGAGGATGGGGCAGGTACCAGGGTTTGGTAGGAACAGCTGCTCTCTGTGCACTCCTCTGTTTGTCTTCCCGTCGCTCTGCTGCTTGTTTTGGTTGCTGTTTGCCTGTTGAGATCAAAGCTGTCTTCACACCAGCACCATTTGCCCATAGCCGGCATGGCCATTTGACTTGCAAATGACTTTCCTTTAAAAATCCATCTTCTAGAGCACTATTCCCGCATCATCCTGTTTATATATAGTGAAGGACAGTAATGGTGCCCACAGATTGCCCGCTTGTGTTGCTGCCATCCCAGAAAAGCGCCATCTGTGACCCCTGCACTGGAGCTCTCCAAACGTATGAGAGAGTGGAAATAGAGGGATGTAGCAGATATATATCTCTGAGAGGGGTGGAGGGAGGGAAGGAGGGAGGGAGGGAGGTAGGGAGAGAGGGAGGGAGGGAAGAAAGAGCTGGAGCAGGCGAGGGCAAGACTGTGCCAGAGAAGAGTGGCTAATGACGGAGGAATGCCGAGTGGACGTATAGCCGCTGAGCTTCAGCACCGACCACCTCAGACCCTTTTTAGAGCAGGACCGTGACCCTCCGCGAGGCCGCACGGTCACTACGGGGGCCCAAATGGGCCATAAAGCACTGGTGAAGTTGGCAGGGAGGCCCCCGGGTGAAGCTTTGGTGCCTTCTGACCAGCTGGCCCGCTGCTCACCCGGTTTGATTGGAGCCGAGCAGCGGCGGGCACGGCATGAAACATTCATCAGGCCTCCTCTCTCCTCTCTCCCCTCTCTCCTCCGGCTGCGGTGGGTGGCCTGGAACACGCTGCTGTTTGACCCGCTCCACTTAGACCCGACTTGGGCCTGGACGAGCGCACGCACGCACACACACACACACACACACACACACACACAAGCACATACACACATACACAGCCCCCGCACTCAGGGCTGCTGCAGGAAAAAAAGGAAAAGGGAAAAAGAGGAGAGAAAAAGGAGAGGGAAGGAGCAGAGAGAGAGAGAGAGAGAGAGAGAGAGAGAGAGAGAGAGAGAGAGAGTGTGTGTGTGTGTGTGTGCGCGCGCGCGCGCTGTGTGTGTGGAGGAGATAGGTTCATCCAGGGCCAGAGGAGACAACAGAAGAGTGGAGGCCAAGAGAGATGGTGCGTTAGGCCAGTGATTGTGTCTGTTAATGATGCTGTGGGGCTGAGCTGAACAGAGCCCGGCGTAATGCCACAGCAGAGTAATGCTGCTCTCTCCTGCACATCTCTCCTGCTTTTGTTCTCCCTCTCTCCTGCTCACCTGCTCTCTGTGGGGACGTACAGTACCATACCGTACCGTACGTCTCCCTCTCCCCCGGATGGGCTGCGCCTCATGTGATCCATCATTAGCTGGGCCGCTTTAGATGGCTGGGAGCACCTTTGTGTTCAGCGGGCGCGTTTTGTTCCGCTGGGTGGGTAGTTTTCTCCCTCCGCTCTGTCTCTCTCATTTGGCTTTTCACCTCCGTTCTGCTCCCCCTCTCCCTCTTTTCTTCCCCCTCTCCCTCTTTTCTTCCCCCCTCTCTTTACTCTCTTACGCGCTTTACACCAACTGTCTCCTCTCGTCTCTCTCTCTCTCTCTTCGCTTCATTCTGCTTTCTCTTCTCCCTTCTCCACACGTACGCACACACACACACACACACGCACACACACACACACACACACACACGCACACACACACACACACACGCACGCTCACACACGCACACACAGAGGCCAGCCTTAGTGGAGGAGACCTTGAGCCAGGTCCCATGTGCCCTGACAGGGTGTGAGTGGTGGCTAATCGAGGCGGGGGGTTTGGTGCTCGATAAGGCACGGCTAATTTTAGTGCCGCGCTGTGGGGCTACACAGGAAGGGCTATTTTTGGAGATGGAGAGAAGTGGAGAGGAAAGAGGGAAGGGAGGGAGGAAGAGAGGAAGGGAGGGAAGAGGGGGAGGTAGGGCAGAAGGTTTCCTGACCTCAGATCAGGGCTGTTCCTCTGCACTGACCTTCTAACTCTCTGTCTTTTCCCCCCCTCCCACTCACTCATTTAGTATCCCTGTGAGCTAGCTTGCCCACCATGGGAATGAGCTCATAGGTCAGCGGTTATGGGGGCCCTCCACTAACTGATCTCAGCACAGAGATGTGCTCATTCCCTCATAATTGATGTGGTGCTACAGTAGGTTCTCACTGCAAAGCACCAACAGCTCAAGCCAAATCTAAAGCCCAGCACGACTCCACTGTGTGACTGGCCTTACCTGACACCCCCCTAACTCTGACACACAGCGCTGAGGAAATCAAATGGATTTTATTTACTTGCTAGTCCGGGGTGACTTTAGGGCAGCCCCGCTTGTAGTGTTACCAATTTAAACAAGGTGACTCGAGTTTAAATGTGAACCTTTGGCAAGCAAGGTTTGCTAGGCCTTTCCTCTAGAAACGCTGTGAAAAGCAAATAAAAAGCACATCTCTTGACATTTACTATGTAAAGCCAGAGTAAAACGCCCTCACAGTGAAACACGGTGTATTTTGCTGTTGCCCGTTTCGATCTGCATTTCCAGTGCGTGTAGATAGCGAGTATACTGTACAGCAGCGCCCTGGTGATGGTCTATGTCAGTAATACCAGCCCACACTCCACATCTCATTTGCATGGTTTCCACACATACAGTATTGCGTTGTCAAAACAAACCGTTGTTATGGGAACCTCTGCATATAGACCGAAGCAGCCATGACAGGTTCAGAATGGTAAATTAGTCTCATGAATAAAAGCCTTTAAGTTGAAAGGTGTGACCACAGAAGTTAAGATATTTTAAATGCTCAGAAAAGCAGCTTGTCAGACTAATACATTTGTTTGAGGAGAGGAATGTTTCATGTCGGATGGCGCCTTTGTAGATTTAGTTTTTAGTTGTAAGTAGTCTTAATTAGCTGTCACCAAAAAGATTTTTTTTTTTTTTTAAAGTCATAATCAGAACATCTCACTGTCATTTTTGTAGCTATAAAACATGGTTAATGATTGCAATAAATTGTCAAAATATCACATGAATCAGCCTGTCTGAAAATATCCTGCCTCAAATGGCTATTGTACAGACTGTTATAAAATGTTTTTGCCGGTGTCGTAATGGTCCTTATATAATGGCGTATTTAACTCATACTCTAGGCATTATATAAGGCAGTGTGTGTCACTGTCATAACAGCGCTCTGTTCTATAGAATAGAAAGTGCACAGATCCAGGGTGTTTGCACGTCTGTGCTTGAGTGACTTATGTAAGGAACAAGTCCTCTACAGTTCTCTCCACCCCTGGCTATGCTGTTGACCTACACATGTGTGAACACACGCTTGCTTGCAACACCCCCCCCCTCACACACACACAGACACACTCTCCCCCCTGCCCTCTCTCTCTTTCTCTTTCTTCCTCTCACTCACTTTCTCTTGCTCAAACACACACACACATACACACACATACAGTACATACAGAAAACAGAAATACACCAGAGTATACACCAATAATGTACAGTATAAAGCAGGAAAAAGAGACAGCTTTATTTAGCAGAAAAACGCACGCACACTTACACGCACACACAACACACACACACACACACACACACACACACACACACACACACACACACACACACACACGCACACGCGCGCGCACTGTCATAGCCAAACCGAGCCCCGTTTCCGTCACCGAGCAGAAAGGTTACCCCCGGTGTCGCGGGCGGGCGGGCGGGCGAGCGGGCGAGGGTGCAGGCGGCCACCCACCGGAGAGCCCTGCTGTCCTGCCCGCCTGCCCGCCGCGCCGCCTCCATTAGCATGGGTGATAAGTGCAGTGTGTGTGGACGCGCCAATTTAGTGTGTGCCACAACCACGCTGGGGCTCAGGGCCTGCAATATCACTCTGAGATAATCTACCGCTGTGAGCACAAACAGGAGGAGAGAGAGAGAGAATGAGACGGAGAGAGAGAAAGAGAGAGAGAGGGTGTGAGTGTAGGGAATGACTCTTCCTCTCTTCTTATCTTGCTCGAAGCGTCAACACACATTTTCCCAAAGAAACATACAAGCACATTGACACACACTCTCAAGTAAGCGCACACACGCAAGAGGGTGTGACAAGAAGACGTTGAGAGGATTCAACATGATGGCTTTCGGCGCAAAAAAAAAATGCCATCAGTTTATACTCCTCTCTCTTTCTCTCTCCCTTTCTCTCCCTCGCTCTCTCTCTCTCTCTCTCTCTGTCTGTCTTTCTCGGTCTCCTATTTCTGTTTTTTACATCAGCCGAGTGCATTTTTCGGGGTGATTTTACGGCTGCGGTCATTGTGATGGCAACTGTCCCTCTGTTTACCCGTGGAGAGACGGCGGCAGTATTTTAAAGAGTAGCTTGAGCTAATGGAAGGGAATTGTGATATTTGAAAAGATTACAGTCATTCAGCCACGCTAATAATGGAGCGTGCTATGGGTAGAGTGCTCTCCGTGCCCCGAGGTGTCAAAACATGGCCGGGACCAGACGCCTGGACGCACGCTCTCCTTTTAAAGAAGAAAGGGGGGAAACACAAAGGCAGGTGGAGACCTGCGAGAGCGGAGTGTCCCCTGCACATAATTGACCCCTGACATGTATAACAAAGCAGTAAACGCTCGAGCGGCGCAGCGGCCTCATGAAAGTCCATTACGGGCGCCTGGCGGGGGAGGTGATGTAACGCAGCGGGCAGAGAGGGGGCCCTTAAAGTGGACGCAGGCTAGCCGGGGGGACGGACAGGCGCTGACTCACCGAGGTGGCGCTGAGATGATGCAGAGGCCTGCGGTCCAGTCCCAGCGCGGAGCTCCCTCCATCTCCCAGCCCTGCCAAGGCCTGTCCGGCGCCCAGGGGTGCTTTGTTCTTTTGAGATGTGTATTATTGGTGCGTTCCCAAGTAGCCCCTTAATGCTAAAGCTGTATAAAATAGACATACTCTCCAGTAAGTATACTGTAAATAGTCCCTGACAGCATTTCGTTTTTTTTTCCACTCTCTCTCTCTCTCTCTCTCTCTATTTATTTTCCTTCTCTTTTTTTTAAACGCCTGGTGAATATAGATTTCTGTGTCAGGCGAAATAGCTGTAAGTATATCAATAATGTAAGGCGGCCCCCAAGTCTCCAATGTAATTTAATTCCAGTTGCGGTGAATTATGCCTGGCTGTTAAGCCGCGAATGCTGTTGCCCCCGAGCAAAACGGAACAGAGAGAGCGGGAGTCAGTGCCGGCAGAGTGGAGCGCTGCGCGGCGGGGCCTGGCAGGCCTGCTATCTTTTTATTTAATCTGCCTGCACTTCACAAACAAGACAGAGCCGTTTGTCGCTCGGTGACCTTTTGCATGTCGGCGGAATTTATGTCGGAGGTGAGAGTCTCTATAACAGAGCGCTGTCGCGTCGGGAGGTTTAGGGGGCTCAGAGCTGGGAGAGAGAGAGAGAGAGAGGGAGGGAGGGAGAGAGAGAGAGAGGGAGAGACAGAGAGATTAATATTGCACACTTTAGAGGTGAGACATCCCAGCTGTCTGCTGAAGGGAGAGAGCATCCATAGAAGAAGGTGAAGTGGGCAACTGATCAATAGACAGAAAGCTGAGGAGCACACTGGCACTCTCTGTGCTGTTGTCAGCTGCAGTGTGGAGCACCAGGCCTGTGAGATGTCTGCTGTACAGCACTGAGAGAGTGAGCAGGGGTACACCAGAGTCTCAGAGAAAGGGAGAGAGAAAGAGAGAGGAGTATAAACTGATGGCATTTTTTTTTTGCGCCGAAAGCCATCATGTTGAATCCTCTCAACGTCTTCTTGTCACACCCTCTTGCGTGTGTGCGCTTACTTGAGAGTGTGTGTCAATGTGCTTGTATGTTTCTTTGGGAAAATGTGTGTTGACGCTTCGAGCAAGATAAGAAGAGAGGAAGAGTCATTCCCTACACTCACACCCTCTCTCTCTCTTTCTCTCTCTCCGTCTCATTCTCTCTCTCTCTCCTCCTGTTTGTGCTCACAGCGGTAGATTATCTCAGAGTGATATTGCAGGCCCTGAGCCCCAGCGTGGTTGTGGCACACACTAAATTGGCGCGTCCACACACACTGCACTTATCACCCATGCTAATGGAGGCGGCGCGGCGGGCAGGCGGGCAGGACAGCAGGGCTCTCCGGTGGGTGGCCGCCTGCACCCTCGCCCGCTCGCCCGCCCGCCCGCCCGCGACACCGGGGGTAACCTTTCTGCTCGGTGACGGAAACGGGGCTCGGTTTGGCTATGACAGTGCGCGCGCGTGTGCGTGTGTGTGTGTGTGTGTGTGTGTGTGTGTGTGTGTGTGTGTGTGTGTGTGTGTGTGTGTGTGTGTGTGTGTGTGTGTGTGTGTGTGTGTGTGTGTGTGTGTGTGTGTGTGAGCTGCAGTGTGGAGCACAAGGCCTGTGAGATGTCTACAGCACTGAGAGAGTGAGCAGGGGTACACCGGAGTCTTAGATCCCACGTGTGAGCTAGCTAGCATCTCACTGCTCTACTCCCCCACTGTGGGACACAGCACTGCAGTTGCAAGACAGTGGCAGACTGTAGCAAGGAACATGCTACAATTTATCACAACAAGCAATTTGTCCATATAGGGAAACATTTTGCTATAGATCAAGCCGCATGATCCCTTAATAATGCAATTATGAGCAATTTCCACTGATGTTTATGTGAACAGCTGCACAATGTAAGCAGGCAGGTGGTAAATGCTGACCTAATGTATGCAGTCAGGAGTGTCGAGCTAATGGTAAACGTGTGTGGGAGAGCAAGAAGATGAGCATTTAGCCTAGACTACTGCTGAAGATGATGTTAAATAGGCCACTTAATGTACACCAGCGAGCTCTGGATGTATGGAATCAAGCAACGTGAGATTCTTCTAAGTCGAGGTGTTTATTCAGCTCACTCTCTAGCTGCAGCAGCCATCAAAGCAGGATGAGTCCTCAATAAATGTGCAAATAAACTCCCTCTGAGTCTGCGCCTCACTCTGGCTTCACACGGCCCAGCCGCTCCTCCTCCGCTCTACTAGTGGGTGTGTGCATGAAAGAGCCCTACCTGAAGCATCCTGGCTCCTCTCTATAGACACACACACACACACACGCACGCACGCACGCACACACACGCACACACACACACACACGCGCACGCACGCACGCACGCACGCACGCACGCACACACACACACACACACACACACACACACACACACACACACACACAGAGAGCTGCCAGGCCTGAGAATATGGCACCATTCATTTAGATCCCTCCATTCATTGTTGTGTGATGTACACATTTACACACAAATGAACATGTTTCTATTTCCGAGGATGTTGTCCTCTCCCTGAGCGTGCCATAGAGAGTGTGTGAGCGAGCGCGGCGTCAGCGTCGTGACTCATTCTGTTGTGGGCGCTAAAGCTGGGCTCTGCTGTGTGTGTGTGTGTGTGTGTGTGTGTGTGTGTGTGTGTGTGTGTGTGTGTGTGTGTGTGTGTGTGTGTGTGTGTGTGTGTGTGTGTGTGTGTGTGTGTGTGTGTGTGTGTGTGTGTGTGTGTGTGTGTGTGTGTGTGTGTGTGTGTGTGTGTGTGTGTGTGTGTGTGTCAGAGACAGAGCGAGGTAGGGAGTGAATCAGCACACTGTCTCATCAGAGCAGGTGTATCAGTTGGGGTGATTGAGCTTGTTAAAGGCAGCGCTTGTCCTTCAAGTGCAGGCAAACAGGCTTCTAGGACCAAATTTACCGTGCTCGGGCGCTGCCCAAGGATTTCTTTTGGAATAGTATTATACTGCTTAGAGTACATTTCTATGTGTTATTTACTGATTATTTTTTACCTGCAGATGTCTTTCAACATTTGTACGCCTGATTGCACCATACACCATGTCTGACCAAGTGAGAACACTCACTTTGAGAACATGATTTGTGTTCTGTATTTTTCCCCCCAATAAATTGGAATTATATGAGTAGTTTCAAAGTACTTTTTGCTCTAACTTGAGTACTTTTAAAATACAAATATATATTGAAACTTATTCTTATTCTTACTACTTCTTATTGGAATTATTCTTATATAAGCCCACATTTAAATATAATACACTTACTCTTACCCAAGCCATTATTTTGATGGATACCTTTACTTCTACCAGAGTCTTTGTTTTTATAAAGTTACATCTCTTGTTTATGCTATGCACCTGTGCTGCATGATCCAGGGAAAGTTTGCTTAATGCCACCATGCAGTTGGTTCCTATGAACAAAGAGCCTTACGAGCCTCGCATTCCTTTAATACGTAAACATTCATAGATAGCTTTGTGTCTGTATGTGTGCATATAGTGTATCTACACATATACAGTAAACATATAAACATATATGTGCTGTGCTGTGCTGTGCTGTGTGTTTGTGTGTGAGCGTGAGAGAGCGAGAAAGAAACAGAGAGTCTCAGGAACAGTGTGTGTGTGTGTGTCAGCTTATATAAATAATACCTTTTGGGTGAATGTCTCCACTCTGCTTTAATGAAGCTATAATCACTTCCCCGATCCCTCAGGCAGTGCATTTGAGGCTCTGCCAATGGAGAGCGTAATCACAGTGATGCCTCAAAACAACTGCGCTCCTTATCTTGCACATTAGCAACTGTAAATAAGCATCCCCCCGTACACACGCGCAGCGCCGGGGATGAGGAGGGGATGAAAGTCATCCGCAGGTAATCTTCCTCAAATGGAAAGTGAGAACAGGAGCCCAGGAGCACTTCTCAGGTGATGGCACACTCCTGTCTCCGGGGTCAGTTAAGCGCGCGCGCTCCAAAGCTCCTCTGATCTCAGATCAGCATCGGCTGCCTGCCCCTCCTGACAATTAAGAGAGGAGAGGTGAGAGAGACCGGAGCTGCTCTGAGCCCCACACACACACACACACACACACACACACACACACACCTGCCCGCTGCCCCTCCGCCCCTCCGAGCGGGACGCTAGCCATCACCCCGGCCACCCGTGCGCTGGCCCCTGACCCCTCTCTCCGCACTCCGCTGGTCCCCCTGACCCCTCCAGTTAGCCTGCCCTCTCCCCCTCGTGCTCTATTCAGATGTGCAGCCGTGGGCTGTGGAGGGGCAGCGGGGGGGGGGGGGGGGGGGGGTTACCTGGCCTACCAGAGGAGGGTGACAGGTGTGGAGGTGGCCATGGCACTCCTACAGACAGCCAGAGCTGCGGGCGGCCAATTGATGAATTGGGTGGGAACATTTGACAGCTCCGGAGCATCTCTGCTAGGGCTGTATCGCGCCCTGTCCTGCCAAATGATAATGTACGCCTCAGAACCGGTTGGATTTGCCCGGGGCTTGCCTTGCAGCGCAGTAGGGCTTTTGGATGAGTACCGCCGCATGGACGCATTGATTGGGTTGTTTTGTAAGGTAGGTTTTACAGGTGGGGTCATGCCATTACTCGGCTGATTGTTAGTGAGCTTGCCAGTCCCCACATTTGATCTGTCTTGTTAGGTACTGTAGCTCCATGTCACTTCACAAGTCACTCAAAGGTGTAGTTCAGGGATACAGTATTTGTGTCCAATATTTCAGCCGTCCGTCAGAAGATGATGTGCTGTAGATGAATACTGGGCTGTCCCCATAACTGGACCATAGCCCTGCCCATATCATGGCCCATACTGTACTGTTGCAGTGGCCCAGTCCGTGGATATGAGATGGAGTAGATGGACTGGGCTGTCTCGGTGTGTGTGGCCGTCCTCTGCTCTAGTCTGTGGCCTTCACCTGTTCTGCCTCCCTGCTCCTCTCCCCTGCGCCGGAGCCTCTCCCACTCCCAGGTCGTTAGCGATCTGTCCCTCCTCCTCATCTTCCTCATTAGGCCCCGTGAAGGGCCTCATCAGTGCTAACGCTAGCCGAACCCATTCCCTCTCCCGCTAATTAGTTAAGTAATAGTGCGGAGCCGAGCGCTAGCCGCCGCCGCGGACCCCGGGACCTCCGGCGGCCCTCGCTGATGACACCTGCGCCCGTCCACGGCTCGCGATGATTAGCCGAACCACCGCGTCTAACAGCCGCCACCACCAAATGCCATGGCAATTAGCGACTGAACAATAATTAGACGTGTCACGCCCTCTTAGCTCGTTTAGCTCTGTGCGCGTAATTAAGGTATGTTGTTTTCTACAGGGTGTTGCCTATTCTTTGCTTAATGCCAATGTAATGTTCCTTATCACTTCAAATGGCAGTCTGTGCACCATCACAGAGGGCATAGGCGTACATATGCTCTCTCAATGGGGCTGTGGAAAGTGCTGCTGTCGGCTGTGTTTGAACACATTAACCAACTACAGTAGTGTTGGAGGGAAGACATTTGATTCTATTTTGGTTTAACATGTATTTGTTGTTTTGAAAGGTCTCGAGCATTAAAACTGTCGGCTGTAATGCGCTTGTTGTCAGAGGGGACGCTAACGCAGGGCGCTGAATGTGTCTTAACAACGGGTGGTGAACTGACAGTAGCGACCCCAGCGCGCCCTGCAATACATTCAGCGCAATCCAGTGTTCCCACTTTCCTATTTCCTGCTCTTTGTCCTACGCTGTGTTCAATCGCGTCGTCCATTTCGGGGCAGCGAGCTCTGCTTGTGCCGCCGCCGCTGCTGTTGCTCTTGTTGTGGTTGTTTGCAGACTGGCAGGCTGGATGGGTTCTGGCTGAGGGGCTTGTGGGGGGGGGGGGGGGGGGGGGGGGGCGGGGGTGGGGGGGGGGGGGGTGTAGCTGGGGCCTGAGCAGTCACAGGAGCTGCCAGATGTTCAAATGGAGCAGCAGCCTCAGCAACAGCAGCAGCAGCAGAGACAGAGAGACAGACAGCAGCAGAGAGGGTGAGAGAGACAGACAGACAGAGAGACAGACATGCATAGAGACAAACAGACAGACTGACTGACAGAGGAAGACCCAAAGGAGCAGGCAGGTAAATAAAAGGATGGACAGACATGGTCAAACAGACAGGGCTGAGGCGTGTGTGTGTGTGTGTGTGTGTGTGTGCGTGCAGGCTGACAGACAGACAGGCTGAAATGAGACATCACGTAGGGAGACCAGCAGACAAACAATTGCATGGAGCAAGACAGAATTAGAGGCAAGCAGAATTAGACATGCACACAGACACACCCACCCACACACACACACTCAACGTGCCTTTTTAGCACATACACAGAAGCACATACATATGGATTCTCCCTCAATCACACACACGCACACACACACACACAGAGAGAGAGAGAGAGAGAGAGAGAGACACATAGTGCATAGCCACTCACAGACAGACAGATGAGTGGAGTCCAGACACTCCCTCGGGCAGTGGACTGACTCTGGCAGACAGGAACCCTGCTGAGGGGGTGAGTGGGCCCCCCTGCCCCCCCCACACTACCCCCACCCCACCCACCCCAACCCTCCCCATCACTCGAGCTGCTGCTGTGGACAGCCTGTAGACGTGGCCCAGGCAGCTCCAGCAGCTGGTGAAACTGCCCTGTAATACCCAGTGAAAGAGCGTGTGTGTGTGTGTGTGTGTGTGTGTGTGTGTGTGTGTGTGTGTGTGTGTGTCTGCCTGTCTCTATGTGTGAGAGAGTGAGTGAGGGAGAAGAGAGAATGGGAGACAGTACAGAGGAGATTGTGTGACAGCACAGTGGAGGGCAGGCTCTCTCAGACACACACAACCAGCAGCTTGTTATGTTGGGTTCATCCGCTTTTAGTGCATGTGTGGGTGGAGTTCTTGTTTTGTAAGGGAATTCGTGTCTCTCTCTCTCTGTGTGTGTGTGTGTGTGTGTGTGTGTGTGTCGTGTCAGATGCTCCTGTCTGCATTAGGCCAAGCGTGCTGCGTAGTGGGAGCCTGTCTTTTTCTCATATGTGTGTGTCACAAGGCTGTACTTTGCCATGTGCTCTCACTTCACTGAGCTAACCCACCCGAGTGTGGAGTCACCAGGGCAAGGGAGTGTGTCCGTTTAGCACACTCTATGTGTGTGTGTGTGTGTGTTGCCGAGGTTTGGTCTATTAACAGTTGTGTGTGTGTGTGTGTGTGTGTGTGTGTGTGTGTGTGTGTGTGTGTGTGTGTGTGTGTGTGTTGTGATGAAAACAATGCGTGTTTATGTTATTGCATTTGCACCTCTGTCTTTGTGAGTGTGAGAGCATTCGTAGATGTCTTTGTGTGTGTGTAAGACAAAGACAGAGAATTTGTGTGTGTGTGTGTGTGTGTGTGTGTGTGTGTGTTTGTCACAGACCTTGGTTCCTGTCTCTGAGCAACAGCCACTTAGCTATGCATGGTGTAGGGAGGAGGGTGAAATGTCATTCACCGCAGCAGGAGAGCGGAGCGCTTGATGGCACCCACTACACACACACACACACACACACACACACACACACACAGGGGAACCAGAGCGGCCCCAGGGCCCACATCACTTTCCATGATGATGGGGGGAGCAGGGAGAGAGAGATGGAGAGAGAGGAGGAAGAGTGCGAGAGACAGAGTGGAGAAAAGTGGAAAGGCAGAGCGGCAGACGGAAGGAGAGAGGGAGTGAGGGAGGGAGGGTAGAAGTAGAGAGAATGGTGAGATGAGAGGGAAAGAGTTGGGACGGAGGTAAAAGACATGGAGGGAGAGGGAAATGGGAAATGTTTACCAATAAGAGAGAGGACGTTTGCCTGGGGCACACCGGGCCTCAGCACGCCTGGCCAAACACAGCAAGCACTAAATTGACACAGGGATGTGACGACTTACATTTGCAACCTGTGTGTGTGCGACATCAGGTGTGTGTGTGTGTGTGTGTGTGTGTGTGTGTGTGTGTGTGTGTGTGTGTGTGTGTAGGCTGGAAGGAAATGTCCAACATTTTCCAAAGTCGATTGTTTGTCTCTCACTCTCTGGCCTGTTCCTGAGAAGTGTGGCGTCATTGAGCCTGAAGCAGAGGTGGGAATTGGGTTGTTCTGCGCCACGTGTGTGTGTGTGTGTGTGTGTGTGTGTGTGTGTGTGTGTCTACAGTCATCATAGCAACACCATTCACACACACACACACATGATTGTGCGCTCACCTCCCCTCTCTTATCACCTCTTATCCCCTCACCAGCACAGTGCTACAGGATGCTGTAAAGGGATGGAGCAGCTTCCATATATATCACTATGCTGCTTTATTTCTATTTCAATGAATAGATCATTTAATAACCACCCGATCCGGGCTGTTGGATTTTGGTATGTAATAAATGTAACTGTAAGACTGGTTTGAATCTAGCCAACAGCACCATCATCAGTGTCAATTCCAGAACATCAGTAACAAGGCTGAGAACGTGCGCTCACACAGGGCTGTGGGGCGTGAGTGTGTGTAGTGTGGTGTAGTGTAGTGTGGTGCAGTGCTATGGCTGTGTTGAGCTCTCCTGAGGGCGGCATGTCATGTAAACATGCTGTTGCAGGGGAAATGCCATGTGAAGCGTGAGCGTGAGCGCGCCGCGCAGCGCTGTACCACTGATGGGCTGTGTGTTGGGTTGAGTGTGTTGTGTGTTGTGTTGAGTGTGTTGTGGTGTGTGTTGAGTGTGTTGTGTTGTGCTGTACTGTGCTGTAATGTGCTCTCTCTCTCTGTGTTCACAGGTAGAGTGCAAGAAGGCCCAGCCCAAGGAGGTGATGTTCCCCCCGGGGACGCGGGGGCGGGCCAGAGGACTGCCCTACACCATGGATGCCTTCATGCTGGGCATGGGCATGCTGAGTGAGTCCACCCACTGTACCTACAGTATCTATCTATCTCTCCCCCTCTCTCTGTCTCTATCTCTCGCTATCTCTCTATCTCTCTCTTTATTCTCCCTCTCTACCCCTACCTCTCTCTATACTGTATATACTGTATCTCTCTCTCTCTGTCTCTATCTATTTCTCTCTCTCTATCTATCTATCTATCTATCTCTCTCTCTCTCTGTCTCTATCTATCTCTCCGTCTCTATCTACAGTATCTCTCTCTCTCTCTCCAGCATGGAGGCACACTCACAGAATTAGAGAAACCGCAACCAAAAATAGTCGGCGTGGCTAAGTGGAATGGGCTGAAGACAGACAAGTGTGCCCTTCTGAGCTGGGCGCTGCCGCTGGCTGATTTCTGATGAAACAGTATTTCTCCGCCTCTGTTGCCTTTCTGCGTGCAGGAGAGGTGTTAGAGCAGAGGCCCCATAAATGGCTGGGAGACAATGCTCCTAGTTAATGGGGCTGTATAAATAAAGTGGAATTGAGCTGGGCTGCAGCTTGGCGAGGGCTCCTCGGAGAGCAGCCTTGTGACTCGCGGGCTGACACCAGCACTGTACGTTTGAGTTAATGCCACTCCGCTCCACTCCAGACTGCACTGGCGGCGCGCCAGATCCACCCACCAACACTTGAGCGGCAGGGCTCCCCTCCGACACACAGACACAGAAACATCATACAGTCTGTCTCCCGGCACACGCCGTTAGCTTGGGCCTCCCTTTATTTCCCTTTTCCCCCCCTCCTCTCTCTCGCTCGCTCTCTCTCTCTCTCTCTCTCTCTCTCTCTCTCTCTCTCTCTCTCTCTTATTCGTAGACATTTCGCAAGTAATGAAAGAGAACAGATAGACAAGAGACGTCGAGGCAGAAAAAGAGAAAAGAGAGAAGAAGGAGGGCGAGGAGTGTGTGTGTGTGGGGTGGGGGGTGTTATTCCGCTAACCTCCTCCCCCTTGTGTGATCTGGAGCCTGAGCCCCCTTGCTTTACTGACAAGAGATAATTATAGCGAGATTGATCGTCTGCCGAAAGTAAGTGAAGCAAATAAATCGTTTGATGGCTGGCGCGAGTTGCGCACGGCCCAGGGCCCTAATGGAGGCAGCGGGGAGAGGTCGTCCCACCCGTAATTTGCCTTGATGAAGCGGCCATGTGGGGGGAGAGGGCTTGCGTGAAAATATGCCATAGATATTCTGGCCTTGACCCGCTCTGTTCCCCTGGACAACCTCCTCAGCCCACCGACCCCCGCCCCCCCCCCCCCTTCCACCGACCCCCCCAAACCCACATTACAGAACTAAATGAAGAGGAAAATTGAAATAATGTTAAATTATGAATTTATGATTTCATCTGTCCTCCACCTCAGGAGTGCTGAATAATAGGTGGAGGGCTTTGTGTCGTTAGGAGGAGAGGAAGCGGGCGAGGAGCGAGGAGCGAGGAGCGAGGAGCGCGGGGAGAAGGAGGCGTCGCCCGCCCGCTGTAATCCATCTTCCTGTAATCCTCAGCTTCCCGCCCGACACTCCACTGCGGCACCGGGAGAAAAAAAAAAACTTTTTGTCAGCCGTTTGGCCAAACTTACGGTAGCGGCGGCCCTGGAGAGCGTCTGAGAGAGGAGCGGTTCATTTCGGGAGCTTACGCTTGCTGATCTAAGCACCGTCTGCTTTTTCGCTTTTGTATGCTTTTGGGGTGTTTTTTCTCTCTCTTTTTTTTTTGTTGCGCGGTTGAGAAGAGTCAAGTCTAGGGAGAGGTTTGGGAGGCAGGCCCCGGGGCAGCCGTTAAAACATCCCGCGCGTCAGATGTGTTGGGAAGCGGCGCCCACGGAAACATCTGGCAGAGCGGCGCTGTTAAAGCAGACATCACGGGCTTATTAAGAGCGCTGCTAATCAGTCTTATTGTGGAACAAAGACGAGAGCCGCGCCACGCAGATGCAGACGCAGGAACGCGGGAGCAACTGATATTTCTCTCATTAGCGCTTTTGTCTAAATATTGATATTTAAGATGCAGGACAAAGTTCCTTCTCTAAAATTTGAATAGCCTCATCTCTCCAAGAAAAAAAAGGAATCAACGCAGCTCATTATTTAAAGGAAGTGTAATTTGGTACATTCGCCAAAATCTCATTAAAGAGCCCCTCTTACCCACCCCTTCACCCGCTGCACCCCCCCCCCCCCCCCACCCCTCGCCTTGCCTTTGTTTACCACACCTAATCGAGCCATTTATCTTTATTGCGTTAAAGGGCCTCATGTATGTTTGCTCCAAATGAATACACGTTCTAAGCCCCTGCACAAGAGCAGGCGCCGGGGCTTATTTTTTAAACAGATGGATAATTGATTCTAAAGCGAATCTGAACTGTTGAGCCATAAAATAGGTGCATTAGTATGCATATTAATAACACAAATAAGGGCTTCTGCTGCAGGGAGGCGGGGGGGCCTGATGAAGTGACAGCTTTTATTTACGGGAGAGAAGGTGCATGAAGACAAGGCGGTGGGGGGTGCGGTGGGGGGTGAAGGGGGAGGAGTGGGGGTGAGGAGTGAGGGGGGGTGCTGTTTTTCTCTTCGGGAGATGATCTTACAAAATCCCTACACAATAACCACCTTCCTGGGAGTTGACAAAGAAGCACAGAAGGTCTATGCAGGAACACGCGCACACACGCACACACACACACACACACACACACACACACACACACACATTTACAATGAGGGTGTGTGTCTCACTCTCTCTCATGTTCAGATGTGATGATAAAAACATAGTAAATGGTGTTGTGATGGAGGTGACGTCATCTCTATGGGCATGTGCTCTGACCCCTGCGCTCTGACCCCTGCGCTCTCCTCTCCTCCGTAGCAGTGGGGAGTGCTACCACACGAGACTCCTCTGCTGTTGAGCTCCCTCATCCCTCCTGCAGCTCACAGCAGCCTCACCGCCCTGCTCACTGCGCTCATGTCACCCAGCCATTGTAGCGTTCAGCCTTATTTGCACTCATGAGCGTGCAACACAACACAGCGTCTTAGCATCCACTTTGGCAATAGCCACAGCAGCACCAGCTTTGTGGGTAGACGGTTGTATGCTTGTGTGTGTGTCTGTGTGTGTGTCTGTGTGTGTGTGTGTGTGTGCTAGTGTGTGTGTTGTTTGTCTGACGAGCGTTGGCTTCCCCTGGGGTTCAGACTCCTGTGTGGCACTAATCCCCCCGCTGTCAATAGGAGCCATGGCACAGTGCATTCACAGTAAGCTCTTAAAATGTCACAGGAAAAGCCCGTGTCATGTATATTTAGCTTGAGCGCGTGGCATTTACCTCTCGGAGGACGGGGCCTCGCGAGACCACAGCGCGCCGCCTCCGTGTTTGCGCAGGGCCCCCTCCGCCGCGTCTGGAGATGGGGACACTAAGTCAACACGTAATGAAACGGCCCGTAACGAGCGGCAAAGGTGAGAGGGCCAACGCAGAGCAGAGCTAGCGGTCGGCAGGCGGCCCGGTCACTCGGAGCAGTGAGTTCGGACATGAACGTCCAGGAGGACGACACATGTAATGTGGTGCAGTAGGTTTCACTGGGTAGGGACACGTGGATGAGGTCACCAGGTGTGGCTGTCATTGTCCACTGACAAAAGCAGAGACTGCGAGTGGTCTAGAGGAGAAATTGCACATTATTGATACAGTAGTTATAAATGATATAGTTAGTCTTTTCATACAGTACCAGAAGACAACAGGTGAAACATATTCAAAGCTTTACAAACACCTGCAGATGGAGAATTTCATGTAGACAGAATCATTCCATATAGACTTAGATTTCCATCAGTCCTAGTTACACAACCACTTGACAAGAATGGAGGAAAAAAAACTGAAATTTCAGTGTCCGTGTAATGTGTGGCTGAATGGATTGACTACAAACTAATCCAGACTTTAATGAACCATCAAATTCACACAAAACATGGAAGAGTTGATCAAAATAAATAGGAAAGAATAACAGTTTAAGTCTTTGCCATTTGTTTTTGGCACTCGACTAATGACTAACTCAGGGGAGGAGAGAGGGAAGAGACATTAAGTTAAGATATAAAAGCCCACTGTAGCACATACCGTAGCAGAGAGTAGATGTGAGCATGGTCCCCATGTCTCTCTGTCTGGTGTTCCAAACGACCAAAAAAACCCAACAGAAACTAGCACTGCAGCTAATACATATCCTTTGCATGGCTGCCAGTCTTGTAGATTGTGAGTGTACACAGCCCTCCGTCTACTGCTGACTGTGGTGTTTCTGTTGCTCGCCACCTCTCTGAGTGTGTGTTATTAAGCGTGAGTACACACACAACAGGGGAATTAATAGGGCAGAGAGGAGGAAAAGAGCAAGGAAAGCACAAGTGGAGAGAGGACCAGACTGCTCAGCATTAGAGTGAAGCTACTGGTGAGGGGTTAGCACCACTGCTACAGCAACATGTCACATACTAGCTGCCACCTTGTCCTCTCTTGCTAGAGGTAGCCACGACCTTTTACTTCTTTTCCTTCATTTTCCCACTCGGACTCCTTTTCCATTCCACATTCCACATGCTGACCTACAAGGCAGCCAAATAAAGGAGCGCTGTGATGCTGAGCGAGGGAGACAGTGTTGCGTGGCGTGTATGCTAGCGTAGCGCACTGATTCCCATGTACAGTGTTGCGTGGCGTGTATGCTAGCGTAGCGCACTGATTCCCATGGACAGCGGCCAGTCGGCCCAGCTCGGCCCACACACCTGTTCTGCCCGCCCCCCTCCCCGCGTTCGCAACAGACTCCTCTCTTATGCATGGCTTCACCCTCAGCCCGGGGAGAGGCCTACTTTCACCAGCAGCACCTCCTCCCCCAACCCCCCCCCCCCCCCCCCCCCCCCCCCCACACACACACACACACACACACACTCTCCCCCCAACACACACACTCTCCCCCAACACACACACACACTCAAACACACACACACACACACGTAGCGGTATTGCACGTTGGCTTCCCCCCACAGCAGAGTAGCCAGGGTGTGTGAGTGCGGGTGGTGGTGGGTGGTGGCGGGTGGTGGCTGTCAGGTGGAGTGATGTGCGCGGGGGCTCAGATCAGGGCCGTGTCCCCAGAGACCCCTTATCCACCGGGGCTCCACACAGAGAGGAGCTCCGCTGATGGAGTAAAGGTTGGAGCCGCACTGCCTGCTACATCATGAGCCATTTGGGTTAAGCCCCACATGTGTGCGGGAGAGAGGAGCTACAGCACAACCAGGGCCGAGGGTGGAGGTGGAGGTGGAGGTGGGGGTGGGTGCGCAGAAGGGATGGAGTCGGTAGAAGAGCTCCGTCATTTCTCTCTGGTGCAGCTTTGGTGCTTTAGTGTTGTCGTTCTCCCAGGTATCTTTAGGTGTGCTGTACCTATTTACCTTTTTCTATTTACCTCACCCTCTTTCGCTTTCTCATTCTCTTTCCCCCCCCCCCTCTCTCTCTCTCTCACTCTATTCCTCCCAGGTATTTCAGCTGCAGGTCTGGAAGCTGTTTTAGGTCTGGCTCATAGCGCTTAATGGTGGCATGGGGAGAGGGGAGAGCACTTTTAAAGCAGCGCTAACGGGCAAGAGTGCTCCCTCAGATAGACACACATGCGCACGTTAAAAAACACAAGCACACACACACACACACACACACACACACACACACACACACACACACACACACACACACACACACACACACACACACACACACGTAGTGTGTTCTCTAGCACGACCAATTGTGGCTGGGGTTTGAAATGCTTCCAGATAATTAAGTCCCGGGCTCCTTGTGTGTGCAGTGCAGCATTGTGACAGAATAGGAACAATAATAAGCAGCTGGCCCAGAGCCGCTCCAGCTCAGCCACACGCGTCGCAGGCTCGCCCAACCGCCCCGCACCACCCCGCACCCACCGCACCCACCGCGCCACGCGTCGTGCCCGTCCTCCGCTCCTGGCAGCGCGACAGGAAGAGCATGTGTGTTGGGCCCCATCCCACTTCCCTCTAAACTTCACCACGCTCCTGCTCTTTCTTGCGTCCTCTCTCTCTCTCTCTCTCTCTCTCTCTCTCTCCCTCTCCCTCTCTCCCTCTCTCTCTCTCTCTCCCTCTCCACTCACCCTCTCCTTTCCTGTCCTTTTCTTTCCTCTCAGATTCAAAGAGGCTTTATTGGCATGACTACAGCACTGAAGAATAGTGGCCATAGGAAAAATGATAAACAGACGTAGAAGCAAATTAGCAACACATACAAGTAATTACAAGAAAATAGCAAACGACAAGTCATTGTGTTTTAATACAGCAGGAAGCGTAGAGGCAGTGGCTGTGTCCAGCGGTGTGTTTGTGGCAACTGCTGCATCACTGTGCTTCTGATAAATGTGTCCTTTACCCTCCAGCTATATGCTATAGTTATGAGACTGAGTGCATTTAGGCACGTTCATTAGATGTAAGACATACACAATTGCACACACATGGACACCATGTCCATTTTACGTCCGTTTTATTATATGCATTTGACCTCTAAAATGGGATCATTAAAAGAAGCTTCTCCGATGGCAGGGGGGGAAATTGGTGAACAATAACAACAGTAATTTCAGCAGCTTTTCGTCTGCTTGTGTTTGCTGGGCTAGGAAATGCCTGTGTGCCTGCTCTTCCTCTCCTTCCTCCTTAACGCCCTGTAATCGCTCCATCATCTTCTCCACGTCCCTGCGCCACGCCGGCTATCGGGCCAGCGCGGCTTTAGCCCCCGCCGTGCTCCGTATCGCTAAGAGGCTGCGCGCCGCCGCCGCGCTAATCCTCCATGTCCTGGCAACAAATATCAGCCCAGTCATTGTCTCCCAGCACTGTCTTGTCCTTCATGATCGATTAGCTGGCCGCTATAAAAGAAAGGTTATCGATCAATGACAGTTTGTGGGGGGGGGGGGGGGGGGGAGAACGGACAGGGAAAGCAAAACTCAGGGCTGCAGCGAGAGGCATTTGTGTGTGTGTGTGTGTGTGTGTGTGTGTGTGTGTGTGTGTGTGTGTGTGTGTGTGAGAGAGAGGGAGAGGGAGAGGACGAGCGTGTCTGACCCTGAAGGCTTTGCATCAGCAGAAAGGCTGCTGTGCTCTCTGCGTGGGACACTTTTAAGAGGGCGCTGTCACTCTGCTCCCCCTATCTGTAATCTGATGATGACACAGCCACGGCTGCATGCATGAATAGTGTGGGCCTCGCGGCGCTCAAACGCAACATGCATTAAAAGGGCCATTTTGCCTATTTTGCAGACTCTGTTATCCATATATTTAACTGAAAAATAAATCTCAGAGGATTTGAAAAAAAAATGTTCTACATGTATTGCATATACTGTACAAGCATATGTCTTGTGTGTTTGAGTAGCTCGATTAGTGTGTGTGTGTGTGTGTGTGGCGGTGAGAGAGATTAAGTGTCCAGCTTGTCTTGCTGTGTGCCTTTTGTGTAACAGGAAATCATTGTCATGTCTTGTGATTTTCACTGGTGTTTTTCTGTCTTCTTCCTCCTCAGGTTACCCAAACATTGTAGCAACGTATGGCAGGGGATACACTGGCTTCGCCCCGAGCTACAGTTATCAGTTCCCTGGTAAGTTCCATCTTGTTAAGCTCTGTGTGTGGCCCCACTCACTTAGCCACCCTGCTGGCCCACAAACATGCACACCCAGCACACACCCACACACCACATGTACTGCACACACACACACACACACACACACACACGCACGCACGCACACACACACACACACACACACACACACACACACACACACACACACACACACACACACACACACACACACACACACACACACACACACACACACACACACACACACACACACACACACACACAGACAACACACACATACATGCACACATACATGCACACACACACATGCACACACACTCACCACGCAGACACGAACACACAAACATGTACATTCATGTGACTACTCGCAAGTTCAGTCACACACAAACACACACACACACACACACACTCTGACTCACAAACAGATGGAAGCAAATTCATATGTGTGAACACATGCATGCACACACAGACAAACATGTACAGTATGCACATGCCAGGCCTCCTACTGTGTTATCTCCCTCTTGTTTCCCCTCCTCACACACGCAGGCGCACGCACACACACACACACACAAATCATGTTTCCTCAGTCTGCAGCTGGGTGCCACAGCGTGAAAGGCCTGTTTAGAATCCGAGCGCGAGCACATCTTTTCCTCCCCCAGGGATTATGTGTTGGACTGGCTCTGATGCTCTTAAAGACTATACCATCACTCTGCCAGCGCCGCACAGCACTCCACACATCACGTGCTGCCATACCACTCTTGTTTTCCTTCTCCAGGCTCGGACGAGCGTTTCATTTTTTTTATTATTATTTGTTTCTCGAGAAAAACTGTTCGATTTGAGACTGAAGGAGCGGTCCAGGCCGCTGGATAATTGCGGCGAGTCTAAAGGTTTACAGCCGGCCCCGACCCTCACTGATTGGCTGAAGCGCAGCTCTCACGAGTTAATGCGTTGTAAGTAAATATGTCCTAGCAGGCTGGTGAGGGAGCCCCCTGAGGGCCGGCCATATTTCTGTGCCATAGAAATGCGCAGGCTGGCGGAGAGAGGGGGGGCTAATGCGTTGTGGCACGGCAGGCTTCTCGGAAGTAGCCCGCATTAGGCTGACCACTCGAGCTGCAGCTCCCCCGAGCGTGTCCCTGGAGCGCCAGCAGGAAGTGTCCGTGCGGGGGGAGATGGACAGTGGAGTGGACAGACGGAGGGAGACGGATAATGAAGACGGGGAAATTGGCAGCCGCTGCAGAGGGCCGCTAGTGTGCCTGAGCGAGGGGGGGGGTATTACAGTAAAGGAGCAGGAAGATGACGTCACACTGACACGGGGTTAGGGATACATATAAATATGAAGCAGCCAGCACACTGACACACAAACAAGCTCACAGACATGCTATACACACACCTCTATTAGGCCTACACATTATAAGTATATTGCATTGTTGGTCTTTGTTGGATGGACGTGTCTGAGCTTCACATGTCCAGAAGTCGTTCTTTTCCATTACTGTCTGGGCGGTGTGGAGCCAGAACTTGGGTTTCTGAACATTCTGTTGCAATCAACAACTGCCAAATTTCTGCGTTGGGGTTTGTTGGCTATTGTTTGGCAGTGTGCAAGCATGCACACACTCACACACACATTACACACACACACACATTGCACACACACATGACATTTATCTTGTAGCAGAGTTGGAATATGTTTTCTTATTGTCTGCCTGTCCGTTGAGTCGATACTTCAGCCAGATCCAGAGCCACATGAACTCCCACTCAAGCTTGTGTTGATCAGTGAAGCTTGGCGCTCCGCAGAATTTCAGAATCACTGTATGGGCGACAGGAAGAGAGGGTGCCACTTAAATCACCTTGCACACCCATTCAACGTTCGATCCAGTTGAACAAATATGACAGAGGGAATTGAATGGCGACAAAAGAGGGAGAGAGGGGAACTTTTGGCTCTGCATAATCCCTCTGGGAGTCTCCTGGCTGCAGAGCAACCCTTCATCAGCCATACCTCCCTCTCTCTCTCTCTCCCTCCCTCCCTCTCTCTCTCTCTCTCTCTTCCTTTCTCGGCGCGTCTGCTCGGATGGCGGCGGTGACCTTGGCGGGCGCGCTGGCGAGGTGAAAGAGGCTTTCATGGCGCACTTGTGTGGCGGCGGAGTGCGGCGGCGGGATTTACCTTAAGCTGCGCCGCGGCCGAGGTTAAAGAATTGACTGTTAAAAAGACAGCAGGTGTTTTCCTCTCTGAAGTGGCGCATGTAATCCATACAGGAGACTGGATTTGAAAGAGGTGAGATTGGAGGGCAGGCCGGATCCTCTTCAGCGCGGCCTTTGGCTTGCCCTTGTCAGATAAATCTTTAGATGTCTCAGCACTTTGGATTAGTTCAGTGCACTTTTTTCCTGTGGCCTCCTGGGCTGGAGAATGCCTTTCTTCCCAGACCATTCAGATTGCTATGACGGCGTGCTGTAAGGGGGGTTGTAAGGGATACGGGCCTCTTCTGGGCCTTTTATGTGTGCTGTTGACTGGTGTGTGCTGGCCACGTTTTAAAGAGCACTTCCCAAAGTAGATCGGGCACTAGTGAGAGCACTGCACTGCACTGCACTGCACTGAGCGTGCTGTTTTAGTTCTGCTCTGTCATTGGACAAACACAAATGTTCTGATTCAGTATGCATCATACAGGGTGCATTAACAGTGGACGACTGGACGTGTTAATGTAGGGGGGTTAGTTGATATGTGTGCTGTGGTCCTCTTTCTCTCTCTCTTTCTCTTTCTCTTTTTCTCTCTCTCTCTCTCTTTGTCTCTCTCTCTGTCTGTCTCTGTGCTGCTGACCTCTGGCTGGTTGCTGTAGTGATAAGAGGAATAATGGCCATGTTTGTTGCCGATGAGAGCAGTGTTGCCGATGAGAGCAGCACATGGCGTAAACACAGTGCACCCCCACCACCAGCGCCCCTCTCTGACCCATCAGGTGACCCATCAGGTGACCCATCAGGTGACCACTCAGGTGACCACTCAGGTGACCCCTCAGGTGACCCCTCTCCCCCCAGCGCTGCGCTCTAGCAGCTTCCCTTCCCGTCCATCTGAGCTGCCCGCAGGACACCAGGGAGAAGAAATATTGCAATAATTCCACCAGTGGGATTTTTATTGAGGTTTATGGATTTCCACACACTCTCTCTGCGTGTGGTCGGCAGCAGTGTCAATTTAGCACTCTTAACAGCATTTTCACACCGATTGAACAATTTCAGTAGCACACCGCCTTCCTTCTCACAGAAGCTCAGTCATTAGTAGAGCTGCCTAGACATCTCAATGTGGGCTGAGTTACAGTGGCCTAGCGGCGGGCTGAGTCTCAGTCTACAGGCTGTGTTGAGCGATCCCCTATGGCTGTCCTGCTCAGGCACGACGCCTCCTGCATTCATGTGAGCGCCAGCGGCTCCCAGAGCGGGCGATGAGTGTCCGGTCCCCGCGCTCCCTCTTCATCATCACAGCCTCCTGGCCGCCAGTGATGTCACGGCTAGCGGCCGTTACGGGCGGCAGTAAAGCATAGTTGGGCCGCAGCCCACTGAGCCTCCGCCGGGAGTGGAGGGGGGACTATCCCCACGGTTATCTCCGAGCCACACACACACACACACACACACACACACACACACACACACACACACACACTCACACACTTGCACAATCGTGCACACATTTGTAGTGTGCAGCCCTACGTCATTTTTATTGGGTAGAATCTGACATTTCAGAGACCATAAATCCAAAGCAGACATCTCAGTGGCATCATAAACAAGCCAAACGTCACATCAGAGGCTTGTGTGCTAGTGTGTGTGTGTGTGTGTGTGTGTGTGTGTGTGTGTGTGTGTGTGTGTGTGTGTGTGTGTGTGTGTGTGTGTGTGTGTGTGTGTGTGTGTGTGTGTGTGTGTGTGTGTGTGTGTGTGTGTGCAGGTCAGTGTGTGTTTCTTATCAAGGCCTTGACGCTCTAGCCAGAGCGCCGCTGTGCAGTCGGAACCTCACTGGCCGCGTAGCTCCACTCCCTCCGGTCAGACACGACGGCCCGTCCTGCCCCCGCGGGCCGCCTGCTGGGCGCACCTTTATCAGGGCTGCCCGCCGCCTTGTTATCGCCCGGCCTGCCCGCTGTCACGCCGGGCACTTGTTGATTGAGTGCCCGGCGGTGGCGCTCACGCTGCGCTCTGGCGCGGGCCGCTGGCTGCATCCGAGCAGCGGGGTCCAGATCGGGCTCCAGCGC
>NC_085006.1:4497500-4632500 GCF_963854185.1 Sardina pilchardus
CACAGTACTGCCAACAGGGTGGGAGTCATCCTTCTCATAGATGTAAAGATAACTGGAAACTCTTTGTAAGTTATATTCATTCACATTCCATCCTTCTTTTCCTGTTTTTAAGAAGACACAGGCAAAAAAATGTTTTGTTAGTTTCTAGTGTGCACCAGAAACTTTCTTGTTTGCACCAAAAACTCTCGTGATCTCCAGAATTTTTTTTTTTCTCAAATCAAAACATGAGAAACTTTTTTGTCCCCTAAGGGGCTCCGCAGGAAACAAATTATTTCAGTGGGTGTGCTCAAAGGACACCCATTTGTTTTATTTTCTGCTTTAATGGCTATTGCTTTCTTTGCACGCACCATTTCAGGTTATGGCATAGTAAAGAACTATCCATTCCCTGGATGTTGTTTTCCAGACTATTACAGAGGTTAGCATGTAACTAACATAGATGCATCGTTCAACATCTAACTAATGACATGTGCACAACTTAGGGTCTATTTATGGATGACAAGTTTAATTTAGAGGTAAAATGACGTTAATCGGAGACTGTTGTTTGCATTAGCAACCAAATGGTTGGAGCAATGGCCATAGAGCCACTTCAAAATAAATCTCTATTTTCAAACCACTGCAAGGCTCAAAATAGCTTTACACTTTGGCTGTAGTGTGGAGAGTGCCCATACAGACAAATCAAAGTATTCCAAGTAAACTTTTAAAGTGTACAGAGAGTGTACTTCATGTTCCGGTAGTGTCACATCAGTGGGCGCATTCGACTTCTTCTGAATCCTTCAGACATTCTGTCTGAATCTTACAATGCAAACAGTCAGTGGTGGACAAAGTACACTAACTACGTACTTGAGTGAAAGTATAGAGATACCTTGTAGTCTGGCTATCACCATACTAAGCTCAATATTTTAAGATTGAACATTAGAATGGGGAGTCTGCATTTATTTCTACTGCACAAGAGCTGTGATCAATGGGCATCGTACGCTTGGATAGTCCTTTTGGATTAGGTAGTTTGTGATTGTACCCAAAGGTTGTGGACTGGAAGCAGGGGAGATAGATGTGCAAGTTTACAGCCTGAGCAAGTTCACCCATGCAGCCTAGATACCTTGTGTAATACATTACTCCAGTAAAAGAGGTACTCACTTTAAATGTCCAAAAGTACAAAAAAAAAGTACAAAAGTATCTGCCTTCACATGTACTTAAGTATTAAAAGTAAAAGTACCTTGATGGATTATGGTTCTAATGTCCTTTTATCATTTTCATATCAAAACTTCTGCTCAATCAACTGACTTTAGGTGAAAATACTAATGCCACCCTCGGCACACCAGTCTTTAAACTGTGTCTGACATTATGTTTGTTAAACACTTCACACAAATAAGGCCAGTGGTGTTCAGGCAAGTCAGTGTCAGCTGTTTCTTCCATCATTTACATGGTTTACTTTTATGTAGTGCTTGGCATGAGAATAAATCATCCTCACCATGTTGCTGCAGGCTTGTGACGAATTGAACGTTGCACAGTGGTCCAATTAGTCTCAACAAAACTGAAAAGAGTTCAGAGCAAACTGTGCACTGAGCCCAGATTCAGGGCACTCACTTTGAATTTTTTTATTTGCTTTGGTGAAAAGGAACGATCGGTTTAACTAAATGTAATGGAGTAACAAATAAGAATTTTCACTTTGAAATGTAGAGTACTGTAAGTATAATGTCTCACCAAATAGAAAGACTTCGGTAAAGTATATACTGTACATTAATAAGTTACTTAAGTACAGGAATGAATTATTGTATATCTACTTAGTTACTGTCCACCACTGCAAACAGGCATCACATTCAGCCATATCCACGCAATGATGCAAGAAGTTACATGCGTCCACCTATTTGACACTAGCGTGCTACCGGAACATAAATTAAGAAAACCATGATGAGAGCACTGACTTTTGGAAAAAGGAAAAAATGTGCACATATTTAAAACAAGTGCGAGATAAACTAAATGTTGAAAAGAAAAGACGGTCATAAAATGGTTCCATTGAGACCTTGCCAGAGAGCTAGAGAACTTGTCTTATCAGTAGCAAAAGAGATAAAGCTAAAAAAAAAAAAAACCTTTAATGCATTTGAGCAATTGCAGCAAATGTTCTTTATGGTATCCAAGTTTAAGGTATTACCACGTTTTTAAACATGCAGCACAGTGCAGTGCTCTACAGTTTATTGAAACAAGTGTTACTGCAACTAAATTTCTAAGACAAAAAACAAAACGGAATCTTAATGAATTTGTGCATGTCTTAAAAATCTGAGTATCAGCCTGTCCTTGATCCTGCACAGTCATGCTTTTTAGCCATCTACTGTTGCATCTGACATTGCCAGTGTCAGAAAAATAGAAGTTTAAGGAATACCCTTTCAGGAACTTTTCACCATCTTTTATTTAACACTCTTCATATTTAACTTTCTCAATCCTCTAGATAGCAAGGGCCACAGCAGCAAGGCTGTCAAAACTAACATTCCACACATTTTGTGTGCAAGATAGATCCACGCACCTCACATTTGCAAGGTGTGCGAGGTAGATTCATAAATCACAGGTTGTGAAATTACAGCTCTGAATTGTCTCGGAGGCAGAAAGCTTGATGTGTCAAATTGCATCAAACAAGCTTTGATCAATTTCTTTGTGTAGGTGGGCCTCTAAAGCTCCACCCCCAACATAGGCCTAATGATGCCAATGCTAATGAGTATCCAACTGCAGGGCATTATCAGTAATAAACTAAGCCCACATAAAGATATGTTGATCTGTAGCAGCAGGCGATCAATCTTTCACACAACGGCTGTCATCCACACAACATCAAAACTCATGAGTCTTAGTCTATTGACTATTAGTCTGCTTCAAGACATAGTTATGCCCATAAAAGTAGCTTGAGGACATTCACAAATTAAACTTTCTTTGAGGCACATTGCAAGACCACAATCATCAACAGCACTGAGACATACAGGTAAACACTATGTATCATGTCACATGAACTTCATTAAGAGGTTGTGATGTAGCAGAGTGCCTTTTAAAACTCACACCTCTGGTGGGAATGTGAATGCACTCGTCTGTTTGATACTTTGAAGAATTTGGGTGCATTGTTGTCTCTTTTGTGGTGTCTTTGTCTCTCTTTCTACAGAACACTGGGAACCGTTTCGAAGAGCTATCAACCCCGACTGAATATGTGAGCTACCATCATGCCTGCAACCAGGATCACCGTATTGAGATACCGGCTTCCTCTTCCTACACTCCCATCACCCTCCTGCCTCAGAACCCCTATCCTCCACAGCCTCCTAACCCACCCATGTACACCTTCTCCCCCAATCCTCCTGCCCCCCGCCCCCCATATACTTTCCCTAAGGAGCAGTCTGTTTGATAGGCTGAATGGCGCATTCCATGTGCTGTCCTGCTCAGGAGAACGTGTCGTGACAGCATCAACAGAGAACAACAGTAGAAATATACTGTTTTCCATCTACAAAGTACCATAGAATTTATGCCTCTTTTACGCTCATCCTTTCATTTGGACCGCATGAAAGTGTGTGGGCATTCTCTCCCAGAATGATTAAAAGTGTTTGTGCATTGTGGACCTTAATCCTTAAATATTGTGCACTGCATGTTACAAAGACTGTCGTTAGGGACCCTCACCATTCCGTCCCATTCTGGAAACACTACCGCTACTTTACCTGCCAAGGCCACTTCTCCTCCCTTGTATTCTAGAACACTCATGAGTCATTGGTGTCATCCCCCTGGTCTATGCACTGTCACTGTATCCTTGCATTTATACTTGTCTTTACTTTGCCTCGGAGTCCCTGTACAGTACACACTGATGTGTCCTAGTTCTTTTTTTATTCTCTCCTATAGTGGTAGTGATTCATTTTTATTCATTGTTTCACTTTTGTATGCTCCTTCACATTTATGTTTTGCACATTACATTTGCTTGCATTTCAATGTATATTATGTGTGATTCAGTGTGTACTCGTGAAAGTACATGACATTTAGTCCCAATTAGCTTTTTTTTTTTAATCAAAATAATGACATGGATACATCCCTACAGACATCAGCCACAGGATAATTACATGGAAAATGACAGTGCCTGTTTTAACCTATGGCTTCCTTCAACACAGCTTAGCCATTCATATGCAACAGATACATTAACAATAACAAGGCATCATTGAGAGGAATCCCACTATACAAAGTCTTAACAAAATGTGATTTTATGATGATGGAGTTGTTAGCTTACAGGTACATAATGAAGGTTTAGACTGTCTTCCATGCCAGCAAATATAAAGTCATGTATTGTGTTGTGTGCAAATTGCTTATTCTGTTTTAGGCATTATTGTATTTATCTTAGCTGCTGTTCAAGCCATTCAAAAGATGAACAAATGCGTAAAAAAAGACTTCAAAACAAATAATCAAGATGCATAAAGGACACCGGATTATTGGGAATCATGGTCGTTTCACTGCTCCTCAATTATATCTCCACTGTATGTCTACTCTGCCACTCCTTTAATGTTCTTCAAAGAAGTCCATGCAGCCAATGCTGTGAATGTTTTGTTCACTAAATCATAAGAGAGAGAATTAAGGGCTCTATTTCAGTTTTCTACAAAATATCAGTGGGCGAAAGCTTCTTGTAATGGTGAAGGGAGGGAAAACAGCATGCTTTCTGTTTCGACATCTTCCACTTTGTTACCAAAGAAATAGAGCAGTATATTCACTCTTGCTTTTTCCACTAAGGTTTACATTCATGGTCTTTTGTACGTGGAGGCAAATAAGAAAATCCAAAAATGTACCAGATCATCCTACTTTCATCAGTGGATGCAGTAAACGTATGGTCCCCATCTGGGACATTTCCTTGACACACACTGATATGAAAGGTCATTATTGTTAGGGAGCACAATAGTTAGAGGAGGCTTATGTGCCTATGGCAGTCTCACGTAAAAGTTATTAGAAAATAGGCAGGAAAAAAAAACAACGCCTCTTCAATTTTGTGTTAGAGTGGTAAAAGTAGAATTTCCCCAAAACATTTCAGTGTTAACATAGAGCTGAAAAGAACATGTACCACAAATGACAAATATGATGTCCTCTCAGACAAGCTCTACAGCACACAATAGATCTCACATTATTTGCCATGTCAAATGTATGTTAAAAAAAAAGAAAAAATGTGTTTGTGGTCAATGTGAATAACAAAATTAATTGTAGAGATGTTGAAGGTTGTTAAAATGTGAGCTTTACCAGTGGTTATTTGATTCAGTTAAATTTGTGAGGCTACATATTGTGTGACCCTGTTGTCTTGTATTGTTTTCTTTCCTTAAATGTGCTAGTGTTTTCATTAGGTCCAACATTTGTTTCTGGTTACAGTCACAGAGGTGTTAAAAGGATTGATTGAGTTATCTTCATGTTGCACATACTTAATAGTTGTTGCTTTATCTGATTATCACAAATCAGTCATCACTTACAACTAGGTCCCTTTGCTACTATATATTTCAATACAAGGTTTTTTGTTTGTTTTGTTTGTTTTTAAAGCACACACCATTTTTTTTATTGCTTGAATTATTTTAGCTGCCATAGTTTTGTTTACCATTTTAATCCTTTTTATTTTGTACATACAGATTGTTGCATCTCAGCTACGTTTTCTAACACATATGAACTATATATCTTTGATTATGTTTGTGAAAGATAAATATCGTTGGAGTTTACAGTATTGTGGGAAATGAGCTCTTAGTCATTGTGTGTATTACCACTGCTAGAGTTCTCAAGTACATGCAAGACATTTCAACTTCTGGTCTTTTTTACATGGGACTATGTCTGGTGTAAATATTAACATTATATTCCAGATGTGTTACAAGAAATTAATGCAGTTTAACATTAAACGTCACACTGTTAATGATATAATTTGGTTCCATCCCTGATTTCTTTCCACTCTTACCTCCAACTGCACACACACACACACACACACACACACACACACACACACACACACACACACACACACACACACACACACACACACACACACACACACACACACACACAAATGTGGCTTGATCTAACAGTTTTTCAGGTAGTGATTCTTTATTTTGGTTCCCTTATAACTCTTTCTATTTATTTATTTGTAACATTGGAATGACTACATTGGAGTACTCAAGTTCAAGTTAGCTTCGGTTAGCTTCCATATAGCAAAAATTGAGTTCCCCATCTTAACCAAACGAAGAACATAAAACCCACAGGCACAATTATTCAAAATCCATTTTCCCATTTGAATAATTGCATGGACCCAGATCTCCATACATGATTTGACATGGAACTACACTCTCATCTGGCGTAATAATCAAGGCAACTTGCAAACTACTGGCACTACTACTGCTTGTTGTCTATGGGGACTATTTTCAGATGCTGCGTCATATCACTGTGCCCATGGTACATTTGCAAGTTGATTATTACGCCAGATGAGAGTGTAGTTCCATGTCAAATCAGCCTAGAAAAATGCCAGGTTTCATTTTTAGTTGGTCTTATTGCACTTTCTAACTTGAGAAGAGACACGTTTTAAATGGGAAAATTACCGGAAATCTTTTTTAAAAGCGATAAATCTTTATCACTTTTAAACATGATGCTAGCAGGCGAGATGCTACTGGTCTAATCCGTTTCAATGATTTATGCTAGGCTGAAGCTAAAAGTTGTATCGCTAGACTCACAGAATGGCTGGATGAACGGGAAAAAGGTAAATATCAATTGTTTTGCTCGAGGGGAGGTGGAATAATTCCATAGACTCCCATAGAGTTGCCATATACTTCTATTTTACTCTGCCGTTGTAAATAGCCTACTTCTCGTGGCATGTTCCCTCTGGCCTACACAATGGAAAAGCTTTTGTTGTGGAGGTGAGGGATTAAAGAGTAACTACAGTATGCATGTTTGGCGATTTCTTCACCGTTTTCTCGTTTTATGCTTGCAGCTTTCTCTGCAGAGCTTCCCCTACAGCTTTAGTGTGTACATTTTACAACACTACTCAAACGGTCAGTCTGCCTTTCATGAGTATAATCGCGAGGCTGCGAAATTCCGGTGGCACAAACTTGCGTGTTTTTTCCGCTAACAGGCGCTAGGGGGAAGCGAGGCAGCTAGCCATCATTCAACCCGAAATAAGTCAAATAACCAGTCCAATGACTCCAAAACTGAGCAGTTAAGGCAACTTAAGCTGAAAATACCGGTAGTTCACCTTTAAAAACAGGCAAAAACTGTCTCCAAAGATATATTTACTGACAAGGTAATGTTTCACAATTCTCCCGAGATGTCTTCAGGTTGACTATTTTTGAAGTTGTATGGCTGTTTTCTTCGATAGCAACTCACTACGTCTATGCTGTATGGCTATGCTAGGTGAAGGATTCCCCAATTGCAAGTTCCTTTACCATCAAATTGGGTTTGAAAAGTTATAATAAGGTCAAAATATTGCATAGTGTAACTTTAAAATAATAGTGAAATAATGCGCCTGGCGCCTCAATGTGTTGGGTGCAACATAACCCATCAAAGAAAGAAAAAAAAAGACATTTAAAATGGCTTCTATCCACCAAATAGGAATGTGGAATTGTTTGCATACACTCAGGTATGCCCAAGCTCCCCACAATAAAGGGTTCCTGGATGGGGTACAACATATACCGTAGCTGTCAGTATCCTTCCACCTGCTCAAGACACTCCCACAAGCAGGGTGTCGCGACCCTCTGGCTTCCCCCTCCCCCAGGCCATGGTTTGCTGTTTCCTGCACAGGTGTCCTGGAAGTGTGATTAGCAGCAATTTAGGTGCAGAGGTCACCTGTTGGCTTAAAAAACACTGATGCTCCTCCCTTCTGGAGAGCAACAGATGCCCGTTGCGTGCCAGTAGTGTTGTGTGCCTTTGTCTGAAGGCCTGTTTGCCCTGCACTGCTTTGGTTTGGGATATTTTGATAGCCTTTGAGGCTGCTTTTCGCTATTGTGTTAATTCTTGATATACTAAATTGTGAATTGGTGAAACCGTACACTGTGCTCCCCCATTGCTATGTTGCATTCACTGGGCCCTATCATGATAGTCTAAAGCATCGCGCAAAGTCTATAATCATCATGACGCAAAGCTTATTCCTATCGTAGACTTTTTTAGAGTTTTCGTAGAGTTTTTTGCCATGTCTCTTTTATTGAGCAACGTGCCAATTGAGTGTGGTAATTAATGACCTAAAGAGGGCTCTGGCTATGGAGAGAGATATGTTTCAATATCATTTGTATATGCAAACACCACAATCCACACATATTACATAATTTGCAAACGCAGAGTCAAAATTTGTGACTCAAATTTCACACATTATCTAAAAACCGCTATAGTCCACTACCTAAAACGTATTGTGCTGCTGAACAAGGGAAACCTGGTCAGATATCTGTGACTTGTTTATAAGTTATTTTAAGGGCACATTATCAACAGTGATATTATATAGGCGGGTGCACAACGCACCCTGCTTCTCTCATCACAGGAAAGCGCACCAGCGCACATCCATGCAAAACATTGCAAATTACATGACTACAATGGGAACCACAATTAAAATGACGATATTACGAAATACATCTCACAATGGGTAGTTATTCATCATCATTTACAAATTGGTAATGACGGATAAAAGTGATTAGGCGAGAGGAACATACAGTATGAAGCACAGCTGAAGACGCACTGTCATTTTTCAGGCTATATGTTTCGATGGTAACTTCTTGTCAGTCAATAGTAACTATAGCTGTTTTGTCATTGATTATGAGACCATGGTGAAATTAGATTCACTTTGCTAATGAGTTCAAATAATAGACAAGTGCAGATGCGTGTAGGCTATATACTCTGCTAGGTTTTAGTAAAACATGGTTATGGAATACCTGTTCCATACGGTCTCGCATGCAAGCAGATTCCTTCAAATGTGCCCGTGACCATAAAAATACTGATGCGCTGTTTGAACTTGTACTGCTTGCTGTTAAAGGGAATCACAGACACTTTCATTGATTTAATGTTAAAACAGACCTATGACTGATTAAGAAGCATAAGGCTTACCTTCTTGTGCCAAGTGCTGGATGTTTGATAACGTTTCATGACTAAACCACACCCAATGTGGACTGGACAAAGCACAAAATTAGTTTATATTCGCCAGTGACCATTAGTTTTAGACTGTCAAAATATAGACAACTACAGTATGTGAGCGTAACACAGGGGTTGGTTCACAATGGTCAGCGCAATGCACTTAGGAGAGACAAAAAAGTCAGAAGACAGAAAAGGCAACAAAAGAAACGCAACAGTGAAAAGTCAGTTTCAGTAAATAGAAAGAGAAGGTACAGTCTGCAGTTTCACAGCACAAACAGTACCAATCTTAGTGCACCTGCCTCAGTGTTGGTTTGTCTAAACACACATTGCCTTTACTCAGTGCCTGCTCTCAACTGCTAATTTCCTGCTCTACCTGCCTCCCTAACTAACCCCTTGTC
The DNA here is from genome assembly GCF_963854185.1 of Sardina pilchardus. Lineage (NCBI taxonomy): Eukaryota > Metazoa > Chordata > Actinopteri > Clupeiformes > Clupeidae > Sardina > Sardina pilchardus. Next base: position 4,506,971 of record NC_085006.1, read on the forward strand.
CATGTCGCATCTACTGCCCTAGACAGCTGTGCCACGTCGATTTTCATTTCAAGCTCTCACATCCATTAGTTTCATTCACCCTAACTAACAGATTTGTAGCCCATGGGTTGTGTCTAACATGGATTATTGAAAAAGAATTAGACAGAAATGGGGGAGGCAGAGTCCTGGAACATTTTGAACAGTGTTGGGTGAGTCCATTATGTCTCATGTCGCCATTGATTGCTGGAGAGATGGATGTGGTAAAGGTAGGTCAACTTCAGGATTCCTCACATCAACACCCAGATAGGGAATCCATATGACTAAATCATAAAGATTGATATTTAAGTGGGTCCCCAAATGGCCTACACACCCTAAGTGTGCCTTTCCACCTTTCACAAGTGAAATGTTTATATTAAAGCTAATAGTTTAGTACAACTACTAAGCACATTTTCCAACTACCAAATCATAGTTTGATGCTCATTGAGCTCAGTGCAAATCAAACCAGCTAATAGGCTAACTGAAAAAAAAAAACATCATGCCAATCTCTTGGTATGGTGAAGGGTATGTGCTGATGTGGGGCTATATTAATTCCAAAGGCCAAGGAAAACTTATCAGGATGCATAGAATCCTGGATCCATGAAATAGCTGGCCTTTAAAAATAAATACATGTAAAAACTCTTCCTGCCTCTATGGGAATTCAACATAGGGGTCAAATACTTATTCTCTCCTATTTTAAGGAAAAACATCTATGAATTTACAATACATTCTTCATTCACAAAGAAATTGGTGCCCTTAAAGGGATATTCCGCCATTTTTGGAAATACGCTCATTTTCCACCTTCCCTCAAGCAAAACAATCGATATTTACCTTGTTCCCGTTCATCCAGCCATTCTGTGAGTCTGGCGATACAACTTTTAGCTTCAGCCTAGCATAGATCATTGAATCGGATTAGACCATTAGCTTCCCGCCTGCTAGCTTCATGTTTAAAAGTGACTAAGATTTCTGGTAATTTTCCCATTTAAAATGTGTCTCCTCTCAAGTTAGAAAGTGCAATAAGACCAACTGAAAATGAAACCTGGCGTTTTTCTAGGCTGATTTGACATGGAACTACACTCTCATCTGGCGTAATAATCAAGGCAACTTGCAAACGTACCATAGGCGCAGTAATATCGTACGCAGCACCTGAAAATAGTCCCCATAGACAACAAGCAGTAGTAGTGCCAGTAGTCTGCAAGTTGCCTTGATTATTACGCCAGATGAGAGTGTAGTTCCATGTCAAATCAGCCTAGAAAAACGCCAGGTTTCATTTTCAGTTGGTCTTACTGCACTTTTTAACTTGAGAGGAGACACGTTTTAAATGGGAAAATTACCAGAAATCTTAGTCACTTTTAAACATGAAGCTAGCAGGCGAGAAGCTAATGGTCTAATCCGATTCAATGATCTATGCTAGGCTGAAGCTAAAAGTTGTATCGTCAGACTCACAGAATGGCTGGATGAACGGGAACAAGGTAAATATCGATTGTTTTGCTCGAGGGGAGGTGGAAAATGAGCGTATTTCCAAAAATGGCGGAATATCCCTTTAAAGATTGGATTTTTACTCATTTTGTAATTAAGGCATTACGATCAATTTCCAAAAGATGATTTTATATTCCTCTTTTTAGTCAACTTGAGCATAGGTTCAAATACTTATTCTCCCCACTGTATACATAATACTACTGTACTCTTGACACTTATCCTGAATCCATGAAATAAGTGGCCTTTAAAAATAAAAATCTGCCTGCCCCTATGTTAACCCTATGTGTTGAATTCCCATAGGGTTACATAGGGGTGCCAATATTTTTTCCTCAGTATTTTGGGATGATCATTTATTTATTCATGATACATTATTCTCTATTATTCTCTTCACTTTTTAGTCAACTTTAGCATGGGTGCCAACAATTTCAGCCATGACTGTAAGTTGTCTATAACTTATACAAGATATGGCATGATATTTGTACTGGTAAGACTTTATTTATGTGACTCAGCAGTTAGACTTTTCTGCGCTGGCTGTTTTTTGTTAGATCATAGTTCAGAATAGGTTTATGCTGCCTCTTAGTGGAAACAGAAAAACACTGACCCAGAGTGCAAAAAATGCCTGCCAATTTCTGGGCAATGGCCAGAAGCAGAGAACAGCTGGATTTAATTTAGCAGCAAACCAGGACAGCCAAGGCAAAGTTCTTTTAGAATTAATCATTAGCAAGCCTATCAGGCATACAGTGCACACAATATTAAAGGGATAGTTCGGATTTTAAGACACAAAGTTATATGGGTTCCCTGTCAGCAACGTTGTGCATCAGCACTGACTTACCCCCCGACAGCGTCCTATGAGCCGAGATCCAGCCGGTTTTTGATCGTTTTTGATGCCGGACTATTTTCTTCAGCAAGTTTCTGGGGTCACGAAAGTAAAGTGTTTTTCTTCTCAAAACCATATGCGTTCAACAGAGTGATATATTTGCACCACAAAAACGTTGTCCAGCTGTCAGTAGCGCGCAGTGATAGGAATCGCGAAAAATAAGTAAGTGATAACGAGGTTTGAATTTTTCCTGGACAACGTTTTTGTGGTGCAAATATATCACTCTTTTGAACGCATATGGTTTTGAGAAGAAAAACACTTTACTTTCGTGACCCCAGAAACTTGCCGGACTACTTTCTTCAGCATCAAAAACCGGCTGGATCTCGGCTCACAGGACGCTGTTGCGGGGTAAGTCAGTGCTGATGCACAACGTTGCTGACGGGGAACCCATATAACTTTGTGTCTTAAAACCCGAACTATCCCTTTAAGGACATCTTTAAATGACGAGGACAAAATAAGTGTACAAATCTTTCTGTGTCTGAATTTATCTGTAGGAACACACTAAGGATAGCGTTTTTTGTTAGTTTCTAATTCCAATAAAATAGGGTACCTTTTACTATACAAGGAAAAGTACTATACCAATTGCCAAGTCACAAGCTCTTGAGCGGTTCCTGAATTCTGCTAGATACTCTGATACTGTCAGGGCAGGTAAGACGTGTACAGTGAGGAGCACATGTATTTGATACCCTGCTAAAACAGGAATATAAAATCATCATTTGACAATTGATCTTAATGCCTTAACTCAAAAAATTAGTACAAATCAAACCGCCAAGGACACCAATTTTCTTTGTGATTGAAGAATGTATCGTAAATAGATAAATGTTTTCCTTAAATGCTAGGGGAAGGAAGTATTTGACCCCCTATGTAACCCTATGGGAATTTAACACATAGGGTTAACATAGGGGCAGGCAGATTTTTATTTTTAAAGGCCAGCTATTTCATGGATCTAGGATATTATGCATCCCGATAAATTTCCCTTGGCCTTTGAAATTAAAATAGCCCCACATCATCACATACCCTTCACCATAGCTAGAGATTGGCATGGTGCTTTTTCCAGTAGGCCTATTAGCCTGTTTGATTTGCATTGAGCTCAATGAGCATCAAACAGGCTAATAGGCCTACTGGAAAAAGCACCATGCCAATCTCTAGCTATGGTGAAAGGTATGTAATGATGTGGGGCTATCTTAATTCCAACGGCCAAGGGAACTTTATCAGGATGCATAATATCCTGAATCCATAAAATAGCTGGCCTTAAAAAATAAAAATCTGCCCGCCCCTATGTTAACCCTATGTGTTGAATTCCCATAGGGTTACATTGGGGGTCAAATACTTACTTCCCCCTAGCATTTAGGAAGAACATTTATTTATTTACGAAACATTCTTCCATCACAAAGAAAATTGGCGTACTTAGCGGTTTTATTTTTACTCAATTTTTGAATTAAGACATTAAGATCAATTGTCAAATGACGATTTTATATTCCTCTTTTTAGGCAACTTTAGCATGGTATCAAATACATTTTCTCCTCACTGTATGTTTTGATGGGCAGTCAACTATATTAACCTTATCGAAATGTCACTCTTACCAACCTAAACTGATTCAATAATCCCTATGATTGTGCTTCTCTGTGCGTGTTAAAAGTGTTAAAAGTGTTAAAAGGGATTAGCAGAGGTCAGCACTTGCCACCCGAATCATTAAAACACCTTCTACAGACTGTACTAAACAGCCATATTGTCTGACTGCCTTTCACATGCTAAGCAGCAAAGCCCCCAGATGACTGACATTTAACTCTGAAGATTAAATTCCTGCAACACAATTACTCAATGACCTTTGAATGCACGTGCATTTCATTTTCACAGTAGTCTTGTTCTACATTGCTATCAACACAAAAGCTGACAGCAGAACAGGCTATTACATGGATATTTGCACACAGTGGCTCTTCATTACAAGAAGATGTCATCTGCCAGCTAACCAATATACTATATAATAATATTGGATTCAGGAAATCCAATATAATCCATATACCGGTAATAACCGCTGTACAAAACAAACGACCAGTGTGAATGGTACAGGGTTCTCTATCAGTCGAACTACTACCAATGGGTATACACTCCTCAATCACGTGATCACCACCTCTCACAGGTCCTGCTAAGGTTCTATTGGCGCGCTCAGCTGTATTAACCGGCACGGCCGATAGCAATCACTATTTCATTCTTTAGCAATGTCTGGTACCACTGGACTGACAGAAAGATAGGAAGAATTGAAACCGAAACACGAAGAGAAGAAAAAGAAGTTGGCTATCAATGCCTGGTGATGGAAGATGAAGCATTCTTCTTTCTCTTAAAAAAAAAGCAAATCTAAAAAGTAAATATGTTCGAGGCCGCCCAGATGAAAGATGAAGCGTTGCATCCAAGGGTGTGGGCAGTTCATCCCTGCCCTAGACCCACATTCAGTCTGCATAAACTGTCTGTGTATATCCCATGCCGAGACGGGTCCCGCATTTCTGCTGGAGCCAAAGGCTGTCCTCTTCTGAGCTCGCTTGCTCGAGGAGATGGAAGCCAACAGCCCTCTTCTAAGCTCCCAGTCCACCCCCCTCTGTGAAGCGTTCACGCTTTCTGAGCAGCTGCTGGTCGAGCATGGGGAGGCAAATTTGCCGGTCGGGCTGGCTGCAGTGCCCCCCGCTGGCGAGTTTGCTTCGGCCTCTCCAGGCAGCTCTCTGGGGTCTCCCGATGATGACCAGGTGTCCCTTGTGGACCTCCGAGAGTAGCTCGCTGGAGCAGAACCCGGAGGAGAATGTACGGGATGATGCTCGGCAGGAGTCTCCCCTCCTCTCAAGGGAATTAGCCACGCTGCCAAGATCTGAGGAGCAGTTTCCTGCAGCAGCAGCATGGTGGGCAGCCGAGACGTGGCCTGAGGAGGAGCCAGGAGAGCTTTACTTCTCGCTCTGGTCCCACTGGTCAGCCCCAGACCAGTTAACGGTTGTGGCCATCTTGGGAGGATAGCGAGCCCCCAATAAATGCGCTACCCCTTCCTCTATTTCCGTCAGCATGCCAGTGTGTTCCCTTCGCACATCTACACAAGCACTTGTTGATAATACAGAAATTAAAAAACCTCCAATCAAAAAATATAAATGATCAACCCTAATGACTCGGGACTCGCCTGCCGCCCCATCAGTGAGGGCAACAACCCCCGTCCACTGCCACAGCGCTGCAGGGTGCACACTGGAGCACGTGTACGCGGACAGTGGTCTCCCCCTTGCATGCACCGGAGTTCAAAGCGTGCAGCAGGGGGACTGGATGGCCACCACAGACCTGAAAGATTCATATTTCCATGTTCCGATTCACCCTCGGCACAGAAGTCACTTTGTGCTCAAGAGAGTTCAGGAGTTCTCTGCCTTGCGCGTCGGGCTAGCGCTATCACCCCACACTTTCACCAAAGTCTTTCAGGAAGCATTAGGCCCTCAGGAGATGGGGTGTTCGCATATTAAATTACCTCAATGACTGGGGTCTGCTGGCAGACTCCAGGACCCTCCTGAAGTTGCATGTAGCCGAGATGCTCGGCCTTTTGCACATGCAAGATCTCCAAGCATGGTTTGCACCATTCAATGCACACCCTGTTAGGGACAGGAACAAACGTGTTCAAGTGGAGTGGAGGGGAGGATAGCCCACAGTCACGTGGTGAATACGGATGCCTCCCTCCTGGGCTGTGGAACAGTGTGCAAGGGGCGATCGGTCTGGGGGACATGGAGCAAGCAGCATTTTTTTCAGTGCATCTGCGGCTCAAGCATTTTCGCCCGCTAATACTGTGACGGTAGCCTATATCAATCGCCAAGGCAGCATTCTCTCCCCCCACCTACAGTATGTCACCTGGCGAAAAAGTTGCTGTTATGGGTGAGGTGTCACCTCCTATCAGTGCGCGTGGCTCATGTTCCGGGAGAACAGAACAGGGTGGTGGATATGCTCTCCAGCGCCAGTGCCTGTATCGGTGCTTTGTTTTTACAATAAAATGGTCTAAAGCATGATTTGCTTTTTTTGGATTGATAAGACAAATTTGAACATGAAATTGAACTGTTACAGAAGGTTCATTTTACTGGGCCCTTCTACCAAATGTGTGCAAATTTTTAAAGTAATATTTAAAAAGCATTTACATATGAAAATGCTACATACTGTATGAAGATCTTTCTTAATATCTATTAAGAACTACCGTAATTTCCCGACTATTAGCCAGGGCTTATACATTCATTTTGCTTTTTTTTCAGCTATGAGGTTAGTACAGGGGGGCGGTTAATATGGTGTTAATATGGTTTTGTTTCTTTTAACTTGCATTAAACACTGTCCTGCGGCTTATACATAATGCGGCTTACAGCGCCCTCCACAATTATTGGCACCCCTGGTTAAGATGTGTTCTTTAGCTTCTGATAAATTCATTTTTTTCCCAAATAATATGGGACCACAATGAAAAAAAGCGTAAAATCCAACCTTTAATACAAGTGCATTTATTTAGAAGGAAGAAAATCCCACATTAAGAAATAATTATTTTACATCAAATCATGTGTGCCACAATTATTGGCACCCCTGATGTAAATGCTTTGTACAACCCCCTTTTGCTAATAAAACAGCACCTAATCTTGTCTTATAATGTTTCACAAGATTAGAGAAAACAGAAAGAGGGATCTTCGACCATTCCTCTTTGCACAAAATCGCAAAATCATCCAACGACCTGGGTTCTCTCCTCTGCAGTCTCCTCTTCAACTCACCACACAGGTTTTCAATGGGGTTGAGGTCTGGGAACTGAGATGGCCATGGTAGGAGCTTGATACGGTGTCTGGTGAACCATTTCTGTGTAGACTTGGCCATATGTTTAGGGTCATTATCTTGATGAAAGACCCAGTGATGATCCATCTTCAGCTTTCGGGCAGAGGCCACCAGATTTTGATTTAAAATGTCCTGGTATTTCAAACCATTCATGATGCCATGCACCCTAACAAGGTTCCCAGGCCCTTTGGAAGAGAAACAGGTCCACAGTGTGAAGATGCAGGCTCATCTTCTCTGATTTCAATTGAATGCTTTTTGCACATTAGAATGCTATTTGCTGAGCAATTGTCTGCAGGTGGGGCTAATGAGTTAATTAGGCTCCACCCATGTTGGTGCTCTTCAAAAGGACTAGGGTGTTGGTTGTGAAGGAGTGTCAGATTGATATACAAGTTATTGTGCGTGGTCCATTTTTAAAGCTTTTTCATGAATTAAAGAAAGACCATGTTTTCTACCAAAAAATATCCTGTTTTATCTTTTAAAAAACAAGATGATGGACTACTTTTTCACAATTGGTGGCAGCGGTGGGATTATCCCTCTAGTTGTGTGGAGGGGACCCACATTTTCAATTAATTTGGAACATGAAGGTGCACTGCGGAGAAGGGGACGGCAGGTCGATGGAGAGACCTGCTAGAAGAGATCACTGGAGGAGTTGCACTGCTGTCCTGTTGGGTTGGCCTATGCCTGAAGGAGGAATAGCTCGGGAACTCCTTGTTGCTGATGTGAGCCTTGTGGGGAGCTATTGCCAAGCCTGAAAGAGCAGCAGTGACTGAAGATTTCCTGAACCTATCCAGTGGCAGACTGGCCTGTGGCCTTGGGATTAGGCTGGTGCTCGGAGACCCAGGTATCTGCTGGTATTGCAGAGGGCTGAGCGGTGTGGCGGGCGGTCTGGAGGCCTGGATGAGGAAGATTCAGATGGGCGGTGTATGCTGTAAAGAGTGCAGTGTTTGGCCAAGAAGGAGTGATCTGGGAACGAAGACTGGCAGTCACCTGAGAAACTTTTTGAACTGATCTTTTAAGCACTGTTGACTTGCACAATCTGTTCTATTTATCTCTATGTATTTTGCGCTTCAAACTGTGTTTGTAAGCTCAAAAGAAGGGGAAGGTAATGTGAAGATGCAGGCTCATCTTCTCTGATTTCAATTGAATGCTTTTTGCACATTAGAATGCTATTTGCTGAGCAATTGTCTGCAGGTGGGGCTAATGAGTTAATTAGGCTCCACCCATGTTGGTGCTCTTCAAAAGGACTAGGGTGTTGGTTGTGAAGGAGTGTCAGATTGATATACAAGTTATTGTGCGTGGTCCATTTTTAAAGCTTTTTCATGAATTAAAGAAAGACCATGTTTTCTACCAAAAAATATCCTGTTTTATCTTTTAAAAAACAAGATGATGGACTACTTTTTCACACACAGCATCACCGATCCTCCCCCATACTTCACAGTGGGCATGAGGTGCTGTTCTGCATACTCATCTTTTTGTTACGCCAGACCCACTTAGAGTGTTTGTTGCCAAAAAGCTCTAACTTTGTCTCATCTGACCAAAGCACACGGTCCCAGTTGAAGGCCCAGTACCGCTCCAGACGTTTGTGCTTATGATTTTGAGTGAGAAAGGTTGTTTTCCCTGCATGCCTCCCAAACAACTTGTTGGCATGTAGATAGTGCCTGATGGTTGTTTTGGAGACTTTGTGACCCCAAGATGCAACCATTTGATGCAATTCTGTAACAGTGAGTTTTGGAGATTTTTTTTATTTCTCTTACCATCCTCCTCACTGTGCGTGGTGGCAAAATAAACATGCGTCTTCTTCCAGGCTTGTTTACCACTGTTCCAGTTGTTTTAAACTTCTTAACGTTTCGTCTGACCATAGATATGGGCAGGTGTGCGGGTGGCTATTTTCTTATAGCCATTGCCTTACTTGTGAAGGTTGACACACATCTGCTTTACTTGAACAGTGTGTTCCTTTGTCTTTCCCATGTTGAAGAGAAATGGCCTCTGTGTCACGTCATATTGATAGCCCAGGGAAACAGGATGTTAAGAATTACTAATTAAATGTTCCTACATACTCTGATTGACTTTGTAAACTACTGTAGAAATGACAGAAATGACAGAAATACTTTAATTACATTTATTTCCTAGGAATTGTTAGGGGTGCCAATAATTGTGGAACAGGTGATTTTATGAAGAATAATTATTTCTTAATGTGGGATTTTTTCCTTCTAAATAAATGCACTTGTATTAAAGGTTGGATTTTACGCTTTTTTTTCATTGTGGTCCTATATTATTTGGAAAAAAAAATAATTTATTAGAAGCTAAAGAACACATCTTAACCAGGGGTGCCAATAATTGTGGAGGGCGCTGTATATGTGGGAAGTTATTGTAAAATAATATTTGAGGTATCATCAAACTTAATGTATATAAAATCCTACATTTTATGGTACTTTCAATTGAAAGGTGGCTGTCCCAAACCCAAGACCTAAATTTCACCTTACGAAATATTATTTTGGAAAATTTTCCATTGATATTTTTAGAAAGTTCTTTTGAATACTTATGAAAACAGCAATCCATAAAATATCTCATTGTCTCTCATTGTCACATGGTGAATAGATCAGCCAAATTATTTTGAAGTAAATGTGTTCAGAAGTCCGAAAAATCAGGCTGGAACATTCAAGAACGTCACTACTAAGCTGAATTGGCTTCTTTTCAAAAAAATGTTTTTAGTTGTGAATAAATGTTCAATATCCGTGGTATCACCAATGGCACATTAATACAAATAAAACATGATGGGAAAAGTGGAGCAGAAAAAACAGAGAAAATATAGACAAAGATTGAGGGAAGCATCAAGGACATTATGAAAGAAAAGAGAAAGAAATCATTGTTCAACTGCATATCTAGAAGTATTAGTTAGGAAGACGTACAGTAGGGCACTGTCTTACACAGAGTGCATCGAGGAACCAGGAGCAACACAATTGTTTTCCTAGTTTGAGGTGAGTACATTTTATCATTATTCCGCCAGACACCCATGCTAAATGATCCTTGCACACCCACAGGTGTTTTTTTCAGCAGGGAATACCAATGGGCATTATTTCACAGTTATTTTGAGGGTGCCCGGTGCTCCTCTGGTATGCTAGACCAGCACAAGCTGCTTAGATGGTGGAGTTCACATTTTATTTCCACAAGTGGTGTAAAATCAAAACGCAATCCAAAGTTGTCCTAAAGTGCCACGGGCCACACAAATGTGACTAGCAAAAAAATGGAGAAAGCTAGGCCCTGCCCCTCAGGCCTCAAACCATTGTCTCATCTCTCCTGATTGAGAGGACTGGTATCATTTACCAATTAGCCACAGGTGGTGATGACACTGAAGCCCCACCAGTAGTTCAGTGCTACCATATTACTCCAACCTATCCTAACAATATGATGCCAGTCACCTCGATAGAACTCCGCTATCTCAATATATCACAATGGATGTACTGCTCAATTTGAATGTTCAGACACAAAGTGGTCAAAGATGGTGCCTTCCACTATTTGCGTGCAGAATAAAGTGAATAGTCTGATAGTAGGGTATCTGGATCTTCTCTCAGCACAGATTCCTTCATTTACTTCCTTTCCTTAAAGCGTAATTCCGGAGCGATTTCAACCCAGGGTCTATTTGACCATGACAACGAAATGAACACACCCTCGAGAGCTACTGTGGATTACTTTGACTGAAGGAGTACTGGGTTTGACCGGCTTCAGTGCCTGCATCCAAAAAGCCACCAGTGGAAGTGCTTGGGGCAGGCTGCCAAATGTGTCCAAAAGGAACATTTTTGAACCACTTATGCTCAAAATAGCACCATTCTTCTGCAGCAGTATGAAAAGGGCCTCTACACATAAAACGAAGCATCAATAAGTAAGGGTACCGGGAGTTTATTAAATAGATATTTGGCAGCCTGCCCCAAGCACGTCCACTGTTAGCCTTTTGGCTGGAGGCGCTGAAGCCGGTCAAACAAACGGTCAAATACCATTTTTATTGTTCAAAGTAGTTCCCATGACCTTCAGGGTTTCAGTAAGGAGATCTTTTTTTTTTTAATAGACTCAGTCCCAAAACAACATAGCTACAATAAAGGCTCTTTATTGCACAATATCACTCCTTTATTGCATTGAATGAACAATTGATATGTTGAGTATAATTTTGTTTCTAATAATGATGAGGTGAAGGGGAACAAAAAAATAGACAACTGGTTGTTGGTCGTGTTCATGGTGTTTGTAATGGGACATTGTGAACATCTCTGAAAAGGAGAAACAGGAAATGAATGTGGCAAAGTATAATGAAAATGTTTAGATTCCAAATATATTTTGGAAAGTAGTAGGGCTGTTCGATTTTGTCCAAAAATAAATTCTCGATTTTCTTTTCTCAAAATCCGATTTTAGATTACGATTACGATTATTTTGTGAAATGACAAAAGGCAAGAAATTATATCAAATACGCTGGTTTTTTTATTGATTATTTTGCAAATAATTTCCCCATTGGGATTTAAGCCCAAATCTTGCTCTTATCAAACAATGTTAATTATTAATATTAAGAAAAATTATTGAACTTTTGCCACAAAATTCAACACTTGCAAACATAAGTACTGTATTTACCCTAGTTAAAGTGAAATTTTACGATTTCACATTTTAAACACATAATTGCAATTACGATTTAAAATCGATTAATTGCACAGCCCTAGAAAGCAGTGACACTTAAGTGCCATTACAGGTATGAGAGAAAGTCTAGCATGTGATTGGGTGAATTTCAGTTAAGAAAGGTCAGGCACCCTCTGGATTCTTTTGTAGATTTTGAATGGCGTAAGCAGATTGATCTAAATCATGTAAATATATGTACAGTATTGTTTCCTTACTCACCTCTGGCATCATGAGCATCCCTACAGCAGCAGGAGCAGGAGGAGTATGGTGAAGAACAGTGACTGAGTCCAGATCAGTCTAAAGCCGTTCAGATCAGCTGCTGCAGAGGTTAGCCTCTCGCCATAGTCATTCAAGAGCTGTAGAGCAACACCATTGGTCCAACCAAAGCCCAGCTGTCAAGAGGCACACGCACACACACACGCACACACGCACGCACGCACGCACGCACACACACACACACACACACACACACACACACACACACACACACACACACACACACACACACACACACACACACACACACACACACACACACACACACACACACACACACACACACACACACACACACGCAACCACACTGAATGATCTAATTTGATTCTAATCATGAACTTGATCAATCAAGTTCAAATTACAAAGCTTTATTTAAAATCAAAGAATCATGCTTTAAAGGTGCTATATGTAAGGTATTGCAGTCCAAAATCAAAACATTCAAGAGTGTTGCTTCCCCCCACCCCCTCCAGACTAGGTTGCCTCCTAGGTTGTGGATTCTTGTATGGTGGCAAGCTATGTGGCGCAAGAGTCATCAAAAGTATTTTGTTCTATTATTATACATTAAAATGTAACATGGAAGGACATAACAGGAAAAGGAGTTTGAGTTATGTGTGACAACATTGTGTGACCTTGGCAAGTCTTCTAAACTCAAGTAGGCTATACAGTACGTTAGCAATGCTTTATTGTTTGCAAACTAGCTTGGGTGATTTTTTATAACTGTCAAGTGTATATAGCCGAGTGTATACAGTAGATAGGCAACACTAATGGTCATGTTAGCTTTGGCTGTTTGATGTTGCACTGCTTGGCATCAGGAGATGCCAAGTCTAGTTGGTAGTAGAACTGCTGTATGAAAGTACATACAATATGGCACAAGTGATAGTGATGTTGGTGGCTATCGCCATGGCTGTGTAACCTATGGTCAAACCACAGCCATGGTGAAATCTGCACTGCCACCAACGTCTATCTCTGTTTCACTTGTTATATATTTTGGACCAGTGGAAAGGTATCTAATTTTGCTTTATGAAGCTGTCCAAGCCTCTTTTGAACGACAAATTGAAGGATTATGTGATCAAGTGATCATTTGAACTGTTCTGATGGGACAGCAGGATGAGCTAACAGACAGCACAACTGACAGACTATAAGACCTACACTCATGGCTGACCAACAGTGTGTACCAGGTGGAGGAATTGAAAGATTCATTTATTTATTTATTTTTTTTCAATCTGTGTACTTGCATTCCGCTGGTGCCCCCTTGTGGATGAGGTGTGTTTGTGAGTGAGTACTGAGTGTAAAGTCACAGGCAGCATGGGACAGGATTTTACTTGTACTTAAAGATCTGCCACTTTTTATCTGCAATATTATATTGATTTGCTTGGTCCAAAAACAAAAAAGTGTATCAAAGGAGTCATTGTGAATTGATTGTAAATACCTGGACTTCATATTCACCTCCCCCACCAGGCTTTCCTCCAGCGTTGACATCATACTGTTATGGACATCAAATTACATACACATAATATAAGATGTATTTAAATGAGCTCCCCCCCACCAGCCAGATTGGAATCACTCTGATTAGAGATTCCAACCCAACTGTTTACATGAATGCTAAATAAAGTGATCTGCATTTAATCCATGTTTACATATTCCAAAGCAGGTTGTAACTTTTTTGGCATGTTCAATCCAATTGAAAATTTAGTCTGATTGGGCCAAATCCGGATTTATAGAGTCCAGTAATGTTGTACGAAGTAACAGTGTTGTGCAGTGTCAAGTAATGAGAAGTTGATGTGGGGAAACAATTGAGAAAATAACGTTATTATAGTAATACATAATTTCATCTATAGCACAGTTATAATACAACCTTCTCAAACATGGCTTCATAAGTTGAATAGGCTGCCCAGTTTGTTTGGATCCACTTCTGGGCAAGCTCAAATGCCAGTTCTTTAGGTTCTTCTGAGGGGATTTCAGATAAACCTGACAAGAAGGTGAAAAAACACAATCAATGGAAATTCAAAGATGTTTTGGATAAAAGCAGAGGAAATGCAACACATGTCTTATTTAGGAGAGTTTTTATATAAAAAAAAATAGTGCTAAAGACTAAACAAACTTTTGTTGGATTGCATTTTATTGTTATGCTTACAGTGGACATTCTCCTCTGACCTCACCCTTTCACTTTATTTAGAGCATCTAGAACATTTCTAAATTCAGAGTCGGCCATCAACTGTGATGAACACATGAACTTGTCTGAACACAAGTTATGTTCCAACTTCGTTTGTCAAATTCTTGTGGTGACTGAAATGCAGATGTTTTGTCTGACTTTGAGTGGGTTTTGTGATCTGTGATAAGATGGCAAACTTTGGGAGCTATAACCAAATCTAATTACACTGTGGTAAGATTAATTAGAGTAAGGTGTGGTGAGAGCAATTAGTGATTCCATCAGGGGCCAAATCTGAGGCGCCTATGATTCTAAATCTACCAAATGTGATGTTTTTATGACAAAGTGATAATTCTTTCTGCTTGACTAAAATGGGAATCGTACCTTAAATGTAACACTTAAGGGGAAAACTTAAGGTGTTCTATGCAACCAGGCACAGATATTTATGCCAGGCTATTAGTGCTATGGGTCTCATGAGTAATATGAACAAATGAAGTGAAAAATAATGTACCCTTGATGAGCATCTGTTGTAGTGGGGACCAGGCATTTGGCATGTCCCATTGCTCTCCGCTGTTGTGGAGAGAGGTGGGAACACCATGGGGGTAGTTCAGTGCTCCAGTCCCCTATACACAGTGAGTGGTAACTTGTTCATTATTCATGAATAACTCACTTCAGTTGAAGGAGAATGTCAAGTATTCACTGTGTGCCTGTCCAGAGGACGTTACTGAAAATTATTTCTGAATGTGGGATTGGATTTGTATCAATTTAATTTTACATTTAAATTACATTTAAAATCATACGCATGCAGTGGTTGACAGTTAAGCTTCTCTAACCTTTCAGAGATGGGGTTAGAATTATGTACATTGAAATGTAATGTAAAATAACAGCATGCATGAGTAAAACAGAATAATATGAAGAAATAAAGCATGATATCTGATATAAGGGCCTACTTTATCAAAACTCTACACAGAAAACCCAACATACATATACGAAATACAAAACATCTTACATCTCTTTTAGACGCTCACTTGGGCCACTGTGAACAATAGTAGCCATGTGACCTGGTGCAAAAGTGTACTCACCTTTAGGTATTCGAAAGCCCTGAGGGGCATATCACTGTCATTGAAGCAGTGTGCCCAAAGGGGTGCCAAGTTTGATGGGTAGAAAGCAAAGTTGCTGCTGTTGGTCTGCAAGCTGTAATCAAACCATACACCCTTCTCTGAATTCCACAGCACCGCCTTTACTGCATTAAGTCGATTAGTGTATGCTTTGGAATAGTACTGAGCTTCAGCATCATTTCCTGAAGGAGGAAGAACAAACCGTCACGCAATAAATACTTTCCAACACAGCCATATTTAAAAAAAACAGTTTCTTTACACGTAGAATCATCTTCTGGAGAAAAGATGACCATGAGTGGGAAAGGTATGAAGGGATCTACCAAAAGCTTGGCTTAGTTGAAAACACATCCACTACATACAGTAGGCTACATAACCCTACTGTGGATTGATTTTATCCCCTGATGGTTTTATTACATTGCAATACATTCCATTACATTTAGCAGACACTTTTTTTGTCCAAAGTGACTTACATATGTCATATTACAAGGGACTACACACTGTCCCTGGAGCAACTTGGGGCTAAGTGCCTTGCTCAAGGGCACAACGGTGTAAACCAGGAATTAAACCGACAACTTTCAGGCTACTACACACTAGCCCAGCTCCTTAACCACTACACTACCACTGCCCACATTTATTCCTCTGTGGAACACCAGGATTCTATTTCCAAACACACATAACCATTAATGAATCCACTGAATAGGCAAGCTCATACTGAAATAACAGCAATAACACAATACTAAGGCCATTGCTTCAAAAGTTTTGCACAGACACTGACTGCATCAATATATATTTTCTCACCTAGTTCACGATGGAATTGAGCTAGTGTGCGCTCATTGAGGCACATGAGGGCATTGAGGTCAGTTGGAACAAAGGATGAGGTGTCGATGTCTTTCAGGGTGGCACTATTGGAGTCCTTGTTGCCACCAAACCATCGTGAGCTGAAGTCCCAACCAGACTCTGCTCCTGTCTTCAGCTCTACAAATAACCTTTCCTTGTCCACTGCCAAATGAGGACATTCAGTAATCATTAGGCAAACCATACACAGAGAGCCAAGAGCAACAATGACAACTAAATTAAGCGTTATATTTGGAAATGACAATACACTTTTGTGCAATGCACAATGCATGGGCTCTTGAAAGTCCCATGGAACAAAAGCTGTATATCGTGTTTTGCGTCCATATGAAGGAATACAAGCATATTACCCTCTGACATGTGTTCAGCAAGCTCCACATCATCCGTGTAGGACTCAGGTCTATATGGGAGACCAAATGGATATGGTTTTTCCAAAACAAAGAAATTTGTATGACAGTCCTTGTATGTTAAGAAGGGTAGACCGTGTACAGTTGAGACATGAGTACAGTTGAGACGCCTTAAATATCTTGCGTGTACCTTATGTTTATGAGCTAATTGTGGAAAATATAAACTATTTATGGGTACTTGGGTAGGCCTATTATTGCTTGATAATATTTTAGTCTACAATCTAAGGAAATGGCATATGTGGACTGGTATGTGAAAGATCACTTCTTTTCAGTATCTATTTTTGTTTGATTTGCGTGTGAGCAAAAAGTGTCTCAACTGTACTCAGTCTACCCTATCTCTACTACTGTAGATGTATAGATGACCCTGACCTTGGCTGACCAACTTGCACATTGTAGCGATTAAGAATATGTTTATTTCCATCCACTTCAACTACGATGGAACGATTCTGCATCCAAAAGTTGTATTCCTTCTGTAAAGCAGGCACAGCTTCCCTGGAAAAAAGAAAATGGTCCATGGAGGAAGAGTCCCTTCTCTTTACACATGCAAGGTGCAACCCTAGTCGGTAAAAAGCTTGAATTGAAGAGATAGTGACCCTGTAGTATACAGGTATATATTGGTCTCACCTCAGGAAACTGATGTCTTTTGTGGCTGTAAAGTAATCCAGCACCATTACAGTGAGGAAAGGAGGCTGACTACGACGCTCATAGTAAATCCTGCCTCCATTTGGAACAAAACCATACCTGTTGAATAATTAAAAACAAGAAGATATACTGATGAAGTTGATTGCTAACAAGTTACTCCGACAAATTAGCATAGAACATTTTTATTGAACTGAAGGGAACCTTCATTAAGACCTTTTGTCAGTATACTTATTACTTAGCCCACTTATTTCAAAGGTTTGGAAGGACAGTCATAAAAAAGAATCCTCCAAACCTTAGCTGAACAATTGTCTAAAACAAAGTATGTCACTCCTGTGCTCTAACACAATAATTAACAATGTACTGTAAGACAGGGATCTTTTGATTTTGATACCATGTCAGTTCTTCACAATTTATTTTTCTTTAGCAAAGGTTTGCACAGCTCAAATTTATTTAAGCAATAAGCCCCGAGAGAAGCCGCTCTATATCGTGAATATATAATAGCACAGCTTATCTCATCTTGGTAACGACTCTGAGCAATTACTTCTTTCAAAGGTTTCCTATCCTATTAAGGATAATGAGTAGATTACATGGATAATCAATTAATAGAATAGAAATTAATAGATGACTCCATTTTGGTTGGTCAAACCAACATTGATTCTGTGAAGTTAGGATGCTGACACTTTGGTGATCCTTTATAAGCAGAAATTGTTGAAATTCCTCCATTCAAATGTTCATTTGATATATTTCAGACCTTATTGATATGATATTGATAGATACCAATGGAACAAAGAATTCCTGTAATGAATTTGCAAATAGATGAAAAAGTTAAAGACTTCAGAGTTTGATTGCGTACCTCAGGTAAAAACATTATTATGATATGGTAACCCTTATTTTTCACAGTGTGGTTTGTCTAATTGTCTCCAATTTTCCCATACCATTACATTTTGTAAGCCTACAGCCTACTTTCTCTATTCTGAACAGTTAGAGGTAAAAAATCAAATCATCACAGTATGTCCAAGTATTACTGCAACACAAAGAATTGCCTATGGACAAGTAGTTTTCAAATGTCTCTTTTGTGCATGACTGCTAGTTAAATCACAGAAAAGCAAACACAACAGCAGGACTGAGCTCACCTGTCGACCAGGTACAGAAAGTTCTTGATCATCCCTTGGGCAGTATCAGTCATCTCGGACAGGAGGAGGCCATTGATTATCCAGTAGGAGTCCCTGAGGTAAGATGAGTTAATGTGTCAGTGAAAAAAGGGCATGTCTCGGTAATTCAAGTCTGAGTATGCCTGTATGGACATGAACGCTAATTTCTGAGCCTATAACAATGAACTATAATGTTCACCAGTAGTAGAGTTCTCTGAAACGCCCTCCTGGTAGAATGACTGGGTTAGGGGTGTAGATTTGTGAGTACAACTCAGGATGGTCCTTCACATCATTGGCAATCTATCAAAGACCACAGAATGAAACTGACTTAAAAAGTTAAGTCATGTCAAGATTAAACATGAACAGTATTAACAAAT
This sequence comes from Sardina pilchardus, assembly GCF_963854185.1. Lineage (NCBI taxonomy): Eukaryota > Metazoa > Chordata > Actinopteri > Clupeiformes > Clupeidae > Sardina > Sardina pilchardus. The sequence goes on from NC_085006.1 coordinate 4,525,782, forward strand.
ACATGGAATACAGTAGATGCAACAGCATAACATTTGAAATAGGCAGGAATTAATAGGGTCACAAAACAGTGTCTGAGATCTCATCTCCTATGGTAAGCAATGCCAAGCAATTGTAAGCCATTAAAAATCTACACTTAAAAAAGCATGTGCAGGCTTTTGGTTTGTCTGCTTAATTGAATCTTTAACTAAGAGAATATTTCCGAGGCAACCTGTAGAATTGGAAATGTACGTTTTTCCATTTGATTTAACTTTTTAAAACACTGAATTAATTTGACATTTAACCTAATTAATTTCATCACATGGATTAAGCATACATTAAAAATATAAATGGCTGTGAACAAGAAGCATTCAGGGCCAAAATTCACACATACATCAATGTCCCATTACTTTATATTTGTGTAAAAGTCCACAGGTGTATGAAATCAAGCACCTTGATTATCAATGCAGACTGCATGGTGCTTGATTAATACACCTGTGGAAAGGGACAGTGTGAAACCCATGAAAAGACCCAGAGACAGTAATCCATGCTTTTAATACTTACTGGCTGAATTACTGCAACACACTGTACTGACCCAATTCAACCCTCTCACATTTACAATTAGTCCAAAATGCAGGAGCTAGGCTTTTAACTGGTACAAAGACGTCAACACATCACTACACTATACTGGCTACCAGTGAAGTACAGAGTTGATTTAAATGTTACTTGTTTTCTAAAGCCCTAAATTGTTTAGCACTTTCATAGTAGCCTACATTTCTGATTTGCGCTCAACCTGGTTGCGCCTGGTCATTTAGGTCATCTCCACAACTGCTCATCTACCTCATTCACGCCTCAAATCTAAAGGAGACTGTGCCTTTTCTGTTGCTGCCTCATGCTTGGGAAAAGTCTCCCACTGCACATCAGATCTTGTCCCATCAGATGTTCTAATAAAAATTAAAGAGTCACCTTTTTGCTCTAGCTTTTGGTTAACTTACTTTCCAATAATTACAGGCAGACAATACATTATCCCTACTTATTATATGTGTGTATATATACAAATTACTATTATTATTTGTACAGTTGTTTTTGTTTTAATCTGTGTCTGTGTGGTCTGTGTGTGAGTGCTTTGGGTTGCACTCGAAAAAGTGCATCGAAAAAGCGCAATAGATGAAGAATTACTTATCATTGTCCTGATAATAATCCAGATTGGGTGAAATTGATCAGATACCACCATTTTGAAAGTATCTAGTACAATTTCTATGGGGTTACCTCACTGCACCTTAATAATGGTGTCTCCATATAAAAGGGTAGTGATATCACATCATAATGGTCAAGAAGCTGAACAAGGTTACAGTCTATTCTACCTTTCGGCCCAGGGACTTCCACAGGCGATGAAGCTCAACCGCCCAGTTATACAACTTTGGGTCTTTAATCTTTGAGAGTAGCTGAGGTCTGCAAGACAAAAGACATGCTATATGACTCCACTGTATTCTTATATCAAGCTTCACACCTTAGTGTACAGTAGTACACTAAGGTGTACAGTAGTACAGTAGTCCTCATTTTTCTGTATTTGGTTGAATACTGGTGCAATATGTGTCTATGCAATAACAAAGACCAGATATCATGATCTTACTGTTCATGCCAATCAGATGGGGTCCAAGTCTCAAATTCCTTCCCTGGGGCATCAAAGAACCTTGTCAGGAAGTCTTTCAGGATGGAAGATGTGATTGTCTGATTCTGAACTCCAAATGTCAAGTTATGAAAAGCTTCAAGCACTACATCTAGGGTAGAAGAGTTCAACATTAGGGAAAAACACGGGGAAACAAGGGAGTTCAACACAGGGAAATTCTCTGGAGGAATAGGAGTTTGGCTAAAATCTAAAAGGAAAATAACATACCTGGGGATGCCAGTAACTTCATGTCCACAAAGTACTTATCATCATCAAAAAGTTTAGCAGTCTGCACTTGTCTCAACAGTTCTCCAGTGCAGTAAATTTCACTGCCAGACACAGATAGAGAGAAGAAACAGTAAGGTGGATATAAAGTACAGTCAGTACGGTAAGTCTTAACACAACATGGTAAATTGGGGAGAGTAAAGCTTTATCTCTAAGCTTTTGTTAGAGGTTAGAATACTGTTTGGATGTCGAGCTTAGCATGCTTAGTTACAACTGCATGTCAATTTCAACTAGGTTTCTGGGGCTCTATTCATTTTATTGACTCTAGTGTGAGAAATTTTGGATCACTTACAAATCTTATGCAATAGAAGTGATTACTAATACGTTTATATTGTGGGTATATATTGCGTGTATGCTTTTCTATGCATCAACTTGATGATTTGTCTGTCATTTGCTCTCTCCATGTCACGACTTTCTAATAAAGGTCATGAGACCCCCTTTTGTCACCAGTTAAGGGTATTCTGCCTGAGGCAGTAATATTAGGAATATCCTGACAGAGAACATGGTACGACAAGAAAATGCTGAAGGATATATGTATTGTATTGACCAATCATATCTTACTTACTTGGGGTAGCCACATGACTTGGGTATGGTGCATGGATCACATGCTATGTCCAAGAAGTATCGATGTATTGTTGCATTTTAACATGTATGAGGAGTTCTTGGAAAGACCATTGTACTCATATGATTTGTTTTACCACAATATAACTACGGTAACAAAGATGGGGCCTTGCCCTAGAGAACTTTGAGTAGTGTTACTGGAACATACTGGGGCATACTGTTGCTAGTGACCTGCTCCCGGTATCCTGAATAAACCTGAAATTATTTCTCACACCTGAGTGTGCTGGAGATTTTTGACCATACTCTGACACTGAATGTTTTGCAAAATCCCAATGTAAATGGAAATGTCTTTTACAAGATGGGGGAGGACGAGGAGAGTGGCCTGCTATCATCCTCTGTTTGGTAACTATTATGTATTTGCATGCATTATATAATACTTCATATGTAAATGATGCCAACATTTCTATTAATTCATTTTATTTGGTGGGTTTCGGGTTGGCATTCTCCCGTAGGTCCCGTGTCAGGGAGGAAGCGTGAACGCTTCTCTGACCGTTTTCCTTCCTATGCTGACACAGAAGCACCAGTTCCGATACCATTTAGTCCGTGTAGTCCCTTGGGAATAAATTTAGGTGGGAGTGAATTACGGATTTAGACTGCCACTAAAACACTGCGTGAAATGGAATGTTTTACTCATGCTATTGCCTCAGGCATATGTGGTTTTACAAACTGGAAGGGGTGGGAGCTTGTGTCTAGGCCGTCACATGCAAACAGTGCAGGGGTATGGGATGAAGTGACCCCAGAAGAGTTTCCCAGGTTTCTGGGGCTGATCATTTACATGAGGTTCTCTTCCCTCCATTGTATCCATCGCTGCAGAGATTGTGGGCCAAAGTGTCAAGTTCATGTCAAGTAATTGTTTTAAGGCCTTGTTGCCTGCTCTGCATGTAGCAGAGCTCAATGGTGCTTTTTGCCCCTAACGGCACCTTCCAGGCAGCACAGCCTAAAAGGCACTACCTTTACCCTATTCCTAACCTTAACCCCCTCAACCCTCATCCTACCCCTAAACTGAGGGGAGTAGTGCCTTGAAGGTAGCGCTGCCTGAAAGGCACCATTGAGGGCAAATAATACCAAAGACCTGTAGCAAATCCAGCAACAGAAAACAATGAACATCATCTTAGGAAACAGCGTTATTTGATGGACCACTTCCAAAATAAATGTTTGGAGTTATTCCAGCCCAGTCAGCACCTTAGCACAGATAGGATAATTGTCATGTTGGAAGGTGAATGACCTGCCCATCTTCAGCTGTCCAGCAGAGGGATGCAGGTTTTCCTCAAGAATGGGTGTACTTGGCAGCATCCATTTTCCATTCTAATCCTGACCAATTGCCTAGTCCCCGCTGAAGAGAAACATCCCCACAACAATGTTGCCCCCACCATGCTTCACAGTAGACGGTGTGTTTTGGATGGTGTACTGTGTTTGGTTAGCGCCTGGAGTTCAGTCCAAAAAGCTCAATATTTGTCTCATTTGGCCATAAAACCTTTTTCCACATGGAAGCAGAATATTCCAGATGTGTTTTTGCACTGAACTCCAAGCGCTATGTTTGGCGAAAACCAAACACAATACACCAAAACACACCATACTGTGAAGCATGGGGGCAACATTATGTTGTGGGGATGTTTCTCTTTGATTTTCACACATTGATTTTTGACTGATGAAGTTGATTGTATTCCTAGTTTTTCATAAATAATATTTTATATAGGCTACTGTATGTAGATGGTTTTCATACTGATTTATGTCAAGTTGTATCTGAATCAAACAAATTGTATGTCTATTCCAAAATGGTCTTATTAATTTCCTACTAATGTTAATGTAATGTTTTCTCTTATTTTTTATGTGATTCTTATATTATGGACAATATAAATATTCTTGTAGACCAAATACATCTAATACCATTGTGTCTGAATTCCATTATCAATTTGTATGCATACTTTTATGTTGGTGAGAGAGAATGCGAATTCTGTCAACATTCGGAATCCTGATTCCTGCATTTTTTTTACATCGATCACCAGCCTAAATGTATCTTATGTATTTTTTTTAACTAAATTGACAATATTTTGATAGATGGAAGATTGTTCATCATACTATGTCCACATTACCTATATGTAGGCTACCACACCATATTTTACATCATTTCATAGAACTGACCCTTGATCTAGGCAGAGGTGGGACAAAGTCATTGTTTGGCAAGTCACAAGTTAGTCTCAATTCATTGCCCTCAAGTCCCGAGTCAAGTCCCGAGTCAAGACAGGCAAGTCCCGAGTCAAGTCCAAGTCAAGGGCCAACAAGTCTCAAGTCAAGTCCCAAGTCCTACGTTTTGAATTTCGAGTCTTTTTAAAAATTGAGTGAAACAGGTAGGCTAGTGACCGTTTATTACATTACAAAAATATAGGCAAAACCGTTACATATTTTGTTAACAATTTATAGCATTTTAGGATCTGCATAATTACTTATAGCTAAAAAATATTCAGTAATTTGAATACTTCATATTGATTAAATGTCTTTAATGATATTGCAGGGGTGGTGTGTAGGTCTAATTGAGTGCCTGTCACTTTAAGAAGTAGGTTTCATTCGGTTTTAGCAAAATAGTCACGCATAGTTCAAGGATATAGTTTTCATTAAATAAAATGAATGTTAAAAAAACTAACAAGGTAAAGGAAATCTTTCTGGTGTCATAGAAAATATCTTGATATGATTTAGGTAGGTTACCGTGGCATGGCATTGTGTTGTCCCCATTCTACCATTACATGACATGGAGTTTGATATGTAGGCTATCCAATGAGTGACAACCAGTGCTCAAAACAAAACGTTAAGGTAGGCTATTCTCCTCTAGCCTGGTCCTGACCATCCCGGAGGCAATCCTTGGCCGGAAGTACGTGGATGGCTCGCGAGGCTAATTCTCCACCTGGTAACCAGTGGAATGGATTTAATGTGATGAAGGCTCGGATGAAGCTGGGAGGAATTTAACAAGTTCTACACACCGTGATTCGTTTCTTGTTGGTCTCCACGTAATTTTTGTAGGCAGACGAAATAATCGGTATCATTTTGCTAGCGCATTCACGTTCGTTGTCTGGCCATGGACTTAATAGCTTGTTCCGCGTGGTTGGCCGCTGTCGAATCAAAACAATCTGGCTAAGTGATTTGATTGGATCTTGTGCCGAATACGGGTCTCTGCCACACACGCACAGGCGCGCACACAGAGATAGATCAGTCCGTGTCAACATACTTTTGTCTTTTTATCTTTGTTTTTTTTTATGGGAAGTAGCAAGTCTTTACAAGTCAATAGGCGCAAGTCCAAGTGAAAGTCCGAGTCATTGATGTTCAAGTCCAAGTCGAGTTGCAAGTCTTTTTATATTTTGTCAAGTCGAGTCTAAAGTCATCAAATTCATGACTCGAGTCTGACTCGAGTCCAAGTCACATGACTCGAGTCCACACCTCTGGATCTAGGCTATGTTCCACTGATGGTAGCTTATGTAATATGCTCAAGGAATAGGTCTACGTTTTCCGAATTTTCGACAAGGCACGAAAGGGTTAAGGTTAAGAATATATCTGTATACAGTAGACAGGCCAGTCAGGCCTAGACCACGTTTTATTTATGAACTATAAAATGGACTTTGTTTTGGGGCTAGTGTCCAACAAGCAGCAATAAACGGCAAAGTTTAACCTGACAATAAAACGGCACAGAACCTTTGAACCTCGATTAACCTCCAAGTCTTGACAATGGATTAGTTAACAGTCATGATGTCTGCACTCGCCTACTCTGCAGAGAATCAGCAATTATAGTCCATGTCTCCCCCAAACTGACCCGCTACTTAGAGGAGGGGGGGTTGGTCCAGCTAGCGGTCCAGCCGTTCAGAAATCGAAAGTGAAAGTTTGTTTTTCTCGGTGGTAGCAGATATTCTTCCTACGGCGAACTGATATTACAAAGTTTTTAGATGGACTAGCAATTAGGCTTTGATTAGTGCATATCTTAAGTAGGCTAATTAAAAACTAAAATGAATCTTTAAAGTAATTTTGTATTAACGGCAAATGAACCACATTTCGACAAATTACAGTATCTTACAGATAACCCATAAAAGGATGTTTCAGTGAAAGCTTTCACTTCAGGTTTAGAAGTCCCGCAAATCAGCTGTACTTCTGTAGACCTTACCTGTCACATGGAGGTGGCAGCAACGCATACGCTTGGGTAAAGAAAATACAAAATACTAGGCCCACTCGGTCTGCAATAAGAGACGACATACTAAAAGGTATGCAAAACGGCAGCATGCACAACAGTTGACATTCTAAAACCATGTGCGAGTAGGCTATGCCTATTGGTCCTCTGAAATCACATGAGGAATTTGTCCCTACCAATTACAAAATGGTTATTTTATAACCCAGGATGATTAAAGTCGAAGGTTCAAAATACATTTACATATTTGTAATATTTAACTTCTGGAGGTGGTGTGGGGTTTGGCCACTTCCAAATCAACAGCAAGACAGCAAGAGTGGATTACAGTGAGCTTTATTTCCGAACAAAAACTTTCACTTGAAGCCACGTCAGATGGTACCACAGCATTTAACTTTTCACAGATTCATAAAATATATGAATGGCCCACTGTAATATTGCCAATTGAGTTTTGGTGGGGAAGAAAAAAAGAGCGTCAAATTACCAATATTTTGCTTTTCAGTGTAAATACTGCGGAGTTGCATCAATCTGAAATTTGGGAAACAAAATCTGGCTTAAAGGGCAAAGAATTTTTCACTTTCATAAAACAAAATATTTCCAAGTAGTCTTCTCTACTCTCCTTCCCTTCCCTCCCCATGCTAATGCACCCAAATCCTTCAACTATATTGTGAATAGTAGAGTTATGTGGTTGAATAACCACCACCCTAAATACAGTTGAGGTAGGAATTGGATGCATAAGGGTAGCAATCTCCCACCCGCAAAAACCTCAACAAAAAAACAAACAAACAAAAACCTTTGAAGAATGAGATAAATTTAGTCACTTGCGTGGTAAGATGCCCTTTATCTCATTCTGCAAAGTAATTCCACACATACACATACACTCACACATACGCACCGCTACCTCTCAACTCTTGCAGCCTAGTTACTCCCAGCTAACATAAATGCATTACATGCTTTTTGGTGTTAGCTGGCAGCTTTCAAGGCAAGACAAGGAAAATGCAGGTAGCTGCCAAGACATCCTGCGATCTGGCCCTTGTTCACTCATCTAGTCACACAAATCTCCGTTTTTTTCCCCCCACCCCACGAAAGGTCAATGACATGACTGGTAGATTTGTGTGTTTTGAAGGGGGCACTAAGCAGAGAGAACAAGGGCCTGAAGTTCCACTGCACATCAAAATTTGCCCAATTCTCTAAGAAGTTCCTATTAGGTTGTCCTCATTGTTTCCAATTTACTCTCAAAAAGATTTAATTTAATTGTTTTCCTCAATATTTTCGTGTGCACAAAATGGCCTGTTGGAAACCAACAGCATCTATGACACTTGATGATGAACAGTGGAACAATGAGCATCTTACAGTTACTGGGAAATTGCCACTGAGGGCTTGTCTGCACACATGCATTACGTTTGGCAGCTCTGACTATCAAGGGGTCATTTTAACAAGATAACAACTTACCCAAATAAGCTTTCCCCAACCCCAACCATATTATCTTAAAGGAAGATACCAACATTTTGGGAAGTTCTCTTATTTCCAGTCTATCCCAGTTGGAGAAGAGAAAACGTATCCTTCTCTTCTCTGTGTGTGCGCAATAACCCAGTCTGTCAGCATTAGCCTAGCTTAGCGTAATTCACTGGAAGTGGGGCCAGTTAGCCTACAGCTCCCTTTTAGCTACAGACTAATTGGTCGAACTCACGTCCAGTGAATTACGCTAAGCTTGGCGAACAGTGTCAAACTGGGTTATTACACACAGATAAGAGAAGGGTATGTATCCCCTTCTTTACCTTTTGGGAAGATAGTAAATCAGCTAATCTCAAAATGTTGGCGTGTTACTTTAAGTAAATATGCAACTGCAGAAAAATTCAAATAAAAATATTGCCCTCAACTCTGTATCCCAACCACATTTTTTTTTTCTGAGCTCCCAGGCTTAAGCGCTAAAGGGGATGCTCTGCTGCACACACCCACACACAAAAAACTGTAGACACACAAATGTGTGTTATTACCACCCATGGCCTCTGCAGGAGCCAATACCACCCACATCCCACCCCAAATAAAATTTCCCGTTAACACCTCAGTTACTTAGGCCGACAGCCGACAAGGTGTAATCATCAGCGCAGTCGGACCCTGAAGTCCAGTCAAAAATTAGGCACACATTGCCTTTAACTTGCATTTGAGCCACTTTGTTTTTTTTTGTTTTTTTAAAGCTCAATGCGGTAACCTCCAATCAATTTTAGTGTTAAAGATCAGACTGATTTTCTTTTTCTCCTTCACCTCCTCTCTAAGCGGAGAGTTCACAACAGTCTAGGTACTCGTGTGTACTCACTTGCAGAAGTCATTTTAGTGCATATGGCAGTGAGGAGACCGATGTAACAGCATCATCATATTTACTAATTTACAATCTGCCAATTGAGCTGCACTGCAGCAGAAGACTTACACTACATGATGCAAATTTTTGTTTATGTTGTGATTAGAAGTCACTTTGACTAGGGTGTGCCTACCTTGCACATCTGTATTACCAGATGGCAAGCGGGCAAGTGTGTTTGTACAAGGCTTTACTTTTTTTAGCAGCCTAAAGATCAAGAGTTTCTGTCAACACTGCTTTAAGGATGCTTGGGAAGCTATTTAACTAAAGAAAAGTGCCAAAGTAAACCAATTATAAATCTGGGAGGAAACCTCCATTTGCATCCACATTCTTTCTTGTTTCACAAAATTATTCTTGAATCAATAAATAAATTTAGTCAAATTTGCTGCTCATTAGCAGAGGAGAAAGGGGTTGGGAACACTTTGGTTTCAGTATAACTATACATTTAAAAAAACAAACAAACAAACAAAAACAAACAAAAAAAAACAGTGCTGACAGAACCCCAAATCTCAGAGATGCCCTAGTCATCATCAAGCCTTTAAACACATTTTAAAACAATCCTTAAAAATGAAAGTATTTACAAGTTTACAGTGTGCCACATTAAGCAGTGAAGATGGCACATCTTGAAGTGAGAGGATTAGCCACCCATTACGAATGTCACTCCTTGGGCCGAAGAAAGATTTGTCCAGATTCCATCAGGAAGGAATCATCACGGTTGAAAGGAGACAGTCTGTAGAGTATCTGCTCATGTCTCTCAGTCTGCACAATGAAGACCGAGGAGGAAAGGTAGAGTCTATAGAAGTACATGTTCCACGACACCAAATGGATCAACAGCCAGCACCAGCCTTTAAGGAAACTCTAGGTGCAACATCAGTCCCACAATGGCTGAGCAGGAGTGGGGAGAATACACAGCCATGTCTCATTGCAATGTTGTATCCGATGCAGTGAAGACAGCATGAATGTGTTCGTTATCTCTGGCTTTTCTCTTGTGCCCACTCTGTGACGGAGCAAGAAGTCTCATCTTAAATCTATTCAAAAACTAAATGAAGAAAAATGGCGAGGGGGCATGTTTGTTTGGGGTGTTAGAAGTGGGCGCAGTAGGTGGTGGGAACTGGAAGACGCCCAAAAGACAATGTACATGAGGGTGTGGGGACATTATGAGATTACTTTTAAAAGCTGCTTGTTAAGGCACTTGATACAGTTAGTTAAAAAAGGAGAAAATTAAACGGAAAAGGAGTTGCTGCTTGTAATAACTGATAAGGTGTGGGCTGTTGGTTGTCATTTTTTTCTCGATTGAAAGGTGCTCGAGTCCCTTTATCCAATACTTCCCTCCTCAGTGAAGTGTCCGAGTCTTCTGAATGGATATCCAGCTCAGCCTCCTATTCAGTGCCGCGATTCCCTTCCCCGCATTCACCAGGCATTTCGATTTCTTATGGAGCAATCAAAATAAAATAAAATAAACAGACATGGGAAGAACAAAACAATGATGCGACCACAAAAACAAACAAACAAAAACAAAAATCCCCACAGCAAAGTGGGGGTGGGGGTAATTAAAGGGAGCGTATGGGAAAGATGATCTGGAGGCAAGAGGGAGAGGGGAGAAAGTATGTTTAGAAATCACCTGTGGTAAGTATTGATTTCAATTATACAACAGTTAGATCTGGTTGAACTATTTATCAATATCTGATTGGATAGGAGGCATTCCAGAGTGGGGATATCCCAAGACATCCCCACTCGGACTGTTCACTGCAACGTCACTCCAACGTGAACATTTCATCAATTCAAAACAAGAGAGGAAGGCTTTCTTAATGTCTCACTTCACAGTTATTGAGTGAGAATATGGCGTAAATGGAGTAGGGTTAATGTTCCATTTAGCGCCTGACATACAGACAAGCAAATAGGCTTTTTTTTTTAAAGTGTGCGCACCAGCACATGCAGCCTCTCACTGATTTTGCTCTAAAGTGATATGCTGCCTTGCTTGGCAACAGGAGAGGCCAAGACCAAGACTGGAACTATTTTTAGGAACGGAGAATGAACGAACAAAAGGCGACAAAATAAACGATAGAAAACAGAATTTGAAGTTTTTACTCTTGAATAGTTGGTAGTAAAACTGTTGTATAAAAGCAACATGGCACTCATGAGTATGGGATTGGTTGCCTCTAACACTTGGCCTCAGTGTTCCTACAGCCAAAACACAACCAACCCCACTGTGACTTGTGCCGTGTTGCTTAAATCACACATGCGAAAATGTATGACATGGGGGTGGGGTGTAAAAATGCAAGAGTAGGGCCTTTCACCTCTTCTTACAGCTTCAATGCCTCTCCGCTCTCACTGTGGTACTCGGCCACATAGAGGCTCTTATCGATGCTGCTGGGGATAGGTTTGATCTCAGTTCCCAACTGCTCCTCTATACCCTTCAGGTTGAAGCGATCGTCATAGGTGATCAGATTGATGGCGAGACCCAAATGTCCAAAGCGTCCTGGTGTCACATACATAGACAAAAATAATTATTAGGAATTTTATTTACCATTGATCATATTGAGGATTGGTGTTCACTGGTTCACATTTGAATATGACTGCATACCAGATCTGCCAATACGATGAAGGTATGTCTCTCCAAGCTTGGGAAAGTCAAAGTTTATCACCACATTCACAGCTTGAATGTCAATTCCTCTGGTGAAGAGATCTAAAAACAAGAACTTAAGTAAGAATAAACATACTTAAATGATACATGATGCATAAATGTTCATTACACAGAAGGTGACCATGGTGAAAGTCTTGTCTGCTGCAATGACAGATGATGGGCACAAATTCTTATTTCGGGGAGGCAAGTCTTACCAGTGCAGACAAGATTCCGGCAGAGACCATTTCTGAAGTCATGGAATACACGGTTACGGTGTTCCTGCAACACATAAAAGGATAGTTTCACGGTCAGGGTAAGTGCTTGACGTAATCCATATGTGTCTGTACCTCAAAATATGTGATTGTGTTGGATAATTGTATGTTATTAATGACTACTAGACCATTGGGGAAGTGCTCGTTTCAAGTTAATTTAAAATTTTAAAGTCACAATTTGATTTTTAATTTTCAATGTTTTTGTTAAAGCAACACTAAGGCACTTTTCCTCTGTCGCATGCACGCACGCTATTTGTCGATCCAGCAAATAACGATGTCCACAGACAAGGTTGAGTATGTTGCATGATTTTATGAAAGTACAGTATGATGTATTGCGACATTGAAGCAAGTAAAATTTGTAGTTTCTTTTGTCTCATTCCATCGAACTACAGATCTGCTACCCGATCTGGCAAACTTTCTTAGTGCGGCTATGGCGCAAAGCGAATGCAGAAGTGTCGTTCATCCTGCTACAAGTTGGTGAACCACTGAGATGATTTTGGATACATTCTTTTAAGGTAAAAAAAAAACGTTTAGTCTTTAGAGAAGTAAGCAAGAAAAACATTTTTGTCTCCGTGCAGGCATGGTCTTAGTCCGGATTGGATGATATGAGCAAAAATGAGCCAACAACAGCAAAGAAAATCCCTATCAACTTCTTGTGGCCTCCGTTGACTAAGTTAGTGTTAACTTACATGAATGAGCGACAAAATACAGGTGGGTGTCAAAATTAGAATATCGTGGAAAAGTTCATTTTCTCCCCTAATTTATTTCAAAAAGTGAATCTTTCATATATTCGAGATTCATTACATATACACTACTCACAAAAAGTTAAAGGAATAGTTCGGAATTTTGGACATAGGACCTCATTTCCAACTTAGTCGGGGGGATATAGGTTGGTGAAGACCATTTTCAGTGAATTTCTGCCCCTCCTTGAGTTGCAGCGTTCATCTCGTGCTAATCTGGTGCCGAGATAACGCAAGTCAACGGTAACATCCAGCCTGCCACTGAAAACACTCCACAGAACACCCAAAACAAATAAATTATAACGTCAGACTATCAATGCACATGCCTGTGTTGGTAGAACAATGTTAGAAATAAAACTAACCTTGCATCGCATTGCAATAGCCTACTTTGTTCCCTGTATGGCAGTGGCGGATTGATATTGAGAAACTAGTCCCTCAAAATGTAATAAATCATTGAGTTGCAAGGTTAGTTTTATTTCTAAAATTATTCCATCAACACGGACATGTATATCGATAGTCTGACGTTTTAATTGACTTGTCTCGGGTGTGCTGTGGAGTGAGTAAGACTGTTTTGGATGTTACTGTTGAAATGCGTTAGCTCAGAACCAGCGTTAGCAAAGGGGAACGCTGCAACTGAAGGAAGTGGTTAATCGTGATAAAAACGGTCTCCACCGACCTATATCACCTCGGCAAAGTTGGAGATGAATGTCCAAAATTCCAAACTATTCCTTTAAGGATATCTGGCTTTCAAATTCTATATAATGTTCCATAATATTCCAATTTTGTGAGACCCACCTGTATTTCCATACCAGAGATTTCAGAGTAGCAAGTCGAACTTCAATTAATGTTTTTTTTTTTTTTTAACTGGATGCAGCATTAAGTTGGAAAAGATAACGCGCTGTAGTGTTTTTTTTTTTTTTTGTCTCTTGGCATGCATGCTGGATGTGACACTGGGGATGTGGCTGCATTGTCGATTCTACTTTTATTTTCAAAGTTTGAGATTGAGATGTAATTTTCATCAACTTTGTGACACCCCTATGTAATCTCTTCCAATTGTTATTTTGGACAATTTTAATTAAAACAGAAATAGCAGATATTAGGACTAATAACCTAATATAGGTCAAAATTCAGTCAAAAATTGATTTAGAAACATACCTGACCTAACAGAAACACTTCTAATATGCATCAAACTTACTAAACTAACAGTCCATCAACAGCATTTCCAGATTTGAAATGTAACATCAATTTAATCATAATAACTGATATAATTGATATAATTGTAAAACAGTTTTTGTCCACTACAGGCCATAACAGTAATAGTAATCATAATAAGTAATTAAGTGAATTAAGTGAATTAGTTACTTTTTTGTCTTACAGCCTGAAATCAAAACCCATTTTATTTACAAATTGAGCTGAACATTAAAAAAAAAATGAAAAACTAGAATAACATGTTTGGAAAAGTCATCATACCCCTGATTCAATACTTTGAAGAGCTTCCTTTTGCTTTCGCTTTCATTACAGTCATCAATCTGTTTGGATATCTCTATTAGCTTTGCACGCCTAGATTGGGGAATATATGCCAAAACTTCCTTGCAGAATTGTTCAAATTCGTTCAAATTCAGTCAAATTCTGTGGGGAACGGCAATGGACTGCTCTCTTCAAGTTAATCCACAGATTTTCTATAGGATTTAAGTCAGGGCTCTGGACATTCTCAAGGACATTCACCTTCCTATCACGTTCTTTTGGCAGTAGTAAGTTTAGGATCATTGTCGTGTTAGAAGGTGAATGACCTGCCCATCTTCAGCTGTCTAGCAGAGGGACACCGGTTTTCCTCAAGAATTTGGGTGTACTTGGCAGCATCCATTTTCCCTTCTATCCTGATCAATTGCCCAGTCCCCGCTGAAGAGAAACATCCCCCCGACATAATGTTGCCCCCACCATGCTTCACAGTAACCTGACTTTCGCCAGATCCTGTAGTTCACCGTCTGCTTCACACAAGGATCTGGGACTTCTCGATAGGAGATGTATTTCTGAAGGCGGGTCCTTGTAAAACATCCTCGCATGTGATTTGATAAACCACTTGCCTGTTATCTTGAATGACGTGCTAGGCTTCTTCAAGTTCTTGCCAAACCCGGTCGGAAGAAGAGTAAAAACATCCTTGCCACCAATAAATGTCTTCAAAACTATTCTCTGAAAGAATGAATACTCGATAGATTCGACAAAACGGTTGAAACAGCAGAATCAATATCAGCACAAGACTCCTCGCTGCGTGCCGCCATTGTCATTTGAGTCAAACACTCGCTTCGGCGCTCCTGATTGGCTGCTCATTTTTTGATCACTGGCACAGGGGTTTGGATTGCCCTCGCGTCCAGACCCTTGTGTGGAGCTCAGCGAAACGCCTCTGGTGGAGCATGGCAGAACTACAAGGGTCTGGCGAGAGTCAGGCTAGCTTCACAGTAGGTATGGTGTGTTTTGGGTAGTGTACCGTGTCCCCTCAATCTGCCAGACTTGCAAACTGCAGCTTTACAACATTAGTACCTATCTGAAACCTGCCCGTTATTTATCTTTAAATCCTTTAACAGGTGTAGATATAATAATATAAGACAGCAACCACATACCTGTCTCATCTTTGCGTGAATGTAGAAACAGGAGTAGCCAAGTTGAGAGATTTTCTTTGCCAGGAGCTCAACTCTCTGAGACGAGTTGCAGAAGATTATTGATTGATTAATTTGGAGCTAAAGGGGGTGAGGACAGAGAGAAAAATGCATGAGGAATACTGGTCTCAAACACTAGATGTGTAAAAAATGGAATTCTGAAGTCACAAACTCCATACACTGACAACTAAACAGAGAAGAAAAAAGGATGGAAGTGCTCAACACTAGGAACCAAAATGCTAGGAACTCACCCTAGAGAACAGAGTATTAAGACAGTGTACTTTCTGCCTTTCAGTGACATAGGCGTAATACTGAGTCACACCCTTCAGAGTCAGCTCCTCCATTAGGTTAATCTCGTAAGGCTTCTGCAGATGGGAATTCTAGAAGAAAAAAATATTTCACTACATGATTGTCTCAACAACAATCACCGGTTACATATCTGATCAAACAGTAGAATGTGTAACATGAAGAGATAGAATGTACAACCTTCCTTTACCAATACGCTCATTGAGGTCAACAATGAATTTTACGCAGCTCATATCCATGGCACAAATTCTGACATTCTTTTACATGGACCATTTGTTTGTTTTTCATTACTGAGGGGGTCTGTCAATCTTAATCCAACCACCCAGTCACACAAATAACTTGTTTAGGTTTGTTTGAGGTGGGCAAATATGATTTTTTGGAGGGTGGTCATGTGTCTATGCATATATCAGCTGGAAATACACAGACTTGTATCTCCACATCACATATGCAAATGAGTTGGATGAAATCACAATTTCCCAAAAACAACCAGTCCTTATACTGCCTGAGAAGCTGTAGATGCTGGACTAATTTGGCTGTCTAAACCTGAGAGATATTATTCCCTTAGCAAAACATACCATAAACTTCTGCACACTGATGGGAAAAGTAGCAGAATACAGCAGAATTTGTCTTTGCTTGGATAGGAAGCTCAGAGTCTCCTCCATCATCAGCACAAAGTCCTGTGACAGGAGCTTATCAGCCTGTTTAAAACATAAGTAGGCAACACAGGTTGAGTGTTTCAAAAATAAATTGCATTAACATTCTTCTTTTATTATTATTATTCCTTTATTCATTTCACTTGCCTCATCCAACACGATCATCTGCACTTGGCTGACTTTGGCCACTCCCTTTTTGATGAGGTCCAGGATCCTTCCTGGTGTGGCAATGACTACATGTACTATAAAGGAAAAGATAATTAAGTGAAAATACATGTGTTGGTGAGCGATATTAATTTGTGATTCATGTAATGTAACTTCACAACATACCCGTCTCATCAAGTCGCATGATGTCATCACGAAGGTTGGTGCCACCAGTAGTTGCCATAACCTTGACTCCGCCCATGTGTTTGCTGACCTGGATGCAGATCTGACTCACCTGCAGGGCCAGCTCGCGAGTAGGAACGATGACCATTGCTGAAAAAAAATAATTTCCCATTTTCATTCCTTCCCAAATGAATCTAGCCATTCAAAATCATCCATGGCATAATGTGAAAATATCAATATCATTTAATTTCATTACACGTTCAAAAATTCACCTTGTATGCAGTCCTTCTTCAGGTCAATGCGTTCAAGTAAGGGGATGAGGTAGGCGCCGCTCTTTCCAGTGCCGTTCTTTGCTCTGGCCAGAATGTCCCTCCCTGACAAAGCAATAGGAATGCTCTCCTCCTAACAGGGCATAAGAGCAGTCTCAATCGCCAACATACTTGAAATACCTTCAACATGGCTACAGCGCTTTAATAAAGTGTTACATATAAAGTTGATTACAAGGGCTCATTCATTTCCAGGGTGTCTACAGGTATAAACAAGTCAAATTTAAGACTTTAAGACCTTTTAATACCACTTCTAAATTAAATGTAAGACAAAACTTGATGGAAATAGAAATCATATGAAAATATACAGTACTCTTTCCAAGTAAACACACTGATGTTTGCTGATAATGAACAGTGCGGTAAAATGACAATCGGTTTAAACTTCTTAGACCTGAGCCTCAGTGAAGTCATAGGGCACACCCAGAGCCATAGAAAGAGAGTTGCGGCACTCTGATGTCGCTGCCATAAGATTAAAAGTTTTTTTTTAAAAATCTGTGCTGAATGGCTGAGGGTGGGATGTATTTTAGTGCTGCCACTAACAACTAATTCCTTCGACTAATTTTTCGATTAAAGACTATTTTATCACAAAAAACTTGTTTTGTTGCGTTTTATTTTTTAACTCAGCTGAAGGGCCAAAACATGACATATAGCCATAGGCCTATGTAGCCTTTTAACATTCTAAGCATAGGCCAGATAGCATTTGTATGGCATTGTTATGTTATTTTAATGATAATAATGACAGTCATTTTTTTAAAATACGGTTAATATAATGCTGTTGAATTAATTTATAAATGGTGCACTGTCACTTTAAGGCTCTTGCCAGCTCCACTCAGTGGCTGCTGTGCCTATGGCCTCTCACAGTTTATAAATTGTCAGGAGTGGAACTACTGTTGTCTTCACGTTTATTCTTTAAGGCGAGACACTACAGTTGAATAGGGTAAAATTTTTAAATAATAGGTATCACCATGAAACTTCCTCAGTTGATTACTTACACAAGTATGAGAAAAAAATGTATTACAAGTTTTTGAAATGTGTATGCTTAATTATGCAAATGAGGCATTATCTCATTAAATATGCATGATTTTGCATATATTTCCGGTAGATAGATCTGAGCATATGATAAAGCCAGGTGCAAAATTATTCTTTCATGTTGTTTACAAACAAGATTACAATAAAATTACAGAAGGATTTCAGGATATCTGCTTTCATTGCCTAGGAAATCCAAATATACTGTCCATAGCCTTAAAAAAACGATTTTTGCCATGCTTTTTTGATTAACATGTCACATAAATCAGGCCAGGAATGATGTATTAACAAATCCCTCTGTAAATGTCTTCAGAATACTGTTAAGTGTATAACTGGAACGTTTGGTGTAGATAGGTGCTACAGAGGCTGAGAAGTATCTACCGGAAAATGACTCAAAACCGCAAATAACTAGTTTTGAGAAAACAGCCTTAAAACACAGCCAATGAGATTCGTTCTCAGCTTAGACTCGTCTTTGAACTTTCGCGATTGGTTGCCAATACAAAGGAAATGTCCATATTTGGATTGCATGGCGTTATGCAGGAGGAACAGGGCTTTCCAACAGTGTGAGACACGATATGATTTGGATCACGTTCGCGGGAGTACATTACATTTTAGAATGGGAACTTTTGAGAAAATGTGGAGAAATACATAGGCGCGAGCACACAAAAGTTCGTGAAATAAACACCTAAATGTGCAAATCGGACTTTGTTGTTGTAGTAGGGTGGTAGAATACATGCTAAGGTAGCAAACTAGCACAAAATCTCGAAATTGACCGGAGGTCACAAAAACAATGTTTTCAACTGCCGTGTCTCGCCTTAAACGTTTCTTATATAAAAAAGGAGGCATCAGTAATCAACAATGACAAGCCAGCTGGATCCAGCGGCGCTCTCTCCCCCTTTTGTGCGCGCTCAACGCATTCCCAATCAAATGAGTAACATAACGTAAATTAGATCTGCTGCAATGGAGATTACGAGTATAATCACATGCTGTTTTGACATTGCAAACGTTGTCTAAGAAGAGTGTAAAGCAGTTTGCTGTAACGTTAACCACAACGTCGTTGCTGGGAAAAATAGTATGTGGCGGGCCGGACCTATGATAAACTAATGAATGCTCGGCAAGCCGCCCTAAAGTGCTTGGCGGGCCGCAGTTGGCCCGCGGACCGTAGTTTGGACACCCCTGCTAGGCTATAGTATAGGCTGTAGTTGATACTATGGGCATAATTCACCAAACTGTTACTCAGATGTATCCTCTTACTTAACTACATGCTTGTGGTAAGTGTATTCTGTGTTGTGAGTTAGTTAGACTACTATCTGAGATGCGTTCCGCACGAAACGTCAATTTATTTCGTTCTGTGTTAAAGACGCAGTCTCTTTAACGACGCGCACCTTGATTGTTGATATCACGGGCGGCATCATGTTTGCTTCAACGGTTTTATTTATCAATGAATAAACGACACACCATTGTGTTGTCAGCGTGAGGCACTCTTCACTTTATTTATTGCAATTTCCACAATACCATGTTAGTCAGAGTCTGGACTAGCCTATTAGCTCAAATCCCCCCGCTTAGCTCTGCTTAATGAATCGTGCTGAAAGCATGCAGGCTGCTGTATAAAACATTATTGCCAACAAGTTACTGCCTAAATTACACATCAAGTCTAAGTAGCCTGTTGAACATCCAAACACAGCCATTGTGCTTCTCAAGAGTTAATAACAGAATAAATAACATTACAGCCGTTAGAGACGGGAGACCAAAAATAAATAGGGGGTCCATGGCAAAACGACTGACTAAAAAAATTGGCTTATTTTCATATTCGAATAATCGCGGCAGCACTAATGTATTTCTGGATGCTGGAGAGAGTAATCAATTAACTCATTGACTACTGACCAAGAGGTTGGCTGTTTGAAGTTCCAAACAAGGAAAATGGCATGGGAAAGCTCTGCCGTTTTTTTCCCACGGTCTCTTAGGCCGGGACACACCAACCAACACCAACGGTGACAGAAAAGCAGTCGAACTCATCAGTCAGCCCTCGTCGGTCAAAAAAGTGCCTCGGAGCACACCGAAGCGACGCCGAGCGTACGTTCTGCGCATGCGCGAGGTGTGATGCCCACAACTACAGGCTTCAGAGCAAGGGGGCAGGCGAACGTTCGGAGAGCGTAGACATTATGGCGGACACCATGGGAGACCAGTCCCATCTAGCCATTCCATTGAATCCGCTTTTGACATCAAATAACGTTACAGCTGCAGTGTTTTACGCCGTTTGTGAGGGCTCAGTCAGGGGTCAGTGCCCCACATGGCTACAAACAGACCAACAAAGGCAGATGAGAGGCATGGTAATGGATGGGCGGTACTACCCCAGAGCTGTCCTGATGAAGCTCCACCCCCCCAGGTGTCTTTGATTGCCTCTGGCCAGGTGCAGGGTGTTAATCAGGCAATTGGCTGCCTTTTTAAAGCTGAACAGGACAGACCTCAGGCAGACTGGTTTGAGCTTCTGAAGAGCGGAAACCCGACGTCAAAACCAGTCTCAGGGTAAGGGCCTACGGCCACCCCTTTCACAAAGTAACCTCTCTGTTTTGCCTGTTGAAAACTGTTGGACTGTGTGAGCCTAGTTGGAGTGGAACTTCCTGGATTGGAGTGTGCTGCAACCAACTGGAGCGAGAGAAGAAGGCCAGGACTTCCAGGACAACCGATCAGGAAGATCACGAAGGCTGGGGAATAGGACAGTGGCAGGGACCGCACTCCCCACTAACGTTGTCCTTGTCTCTATCTCTCTCTCACGCCGACCCGAGCCCTCTGACTGCCTCGGTCCAGCACTGCAGACATTTGAGTTGCCTTCTGCTCCCCACCCCCTTTTCCCACGAATTACAAATAAATTCCTAAGTTTGTTTCACTGCAACCTCTGTGTCTGACTACTTTGTTCCAATTGGTTGACCCACTATCCTGTCTCGCACGGCCAGGCGGCCACACTTTGTACAAACCTTTTCTATTTTGGAGTAATACAACATTGTGAGATTGGCATTATAACCTCGTGACTGTCTTATCGGCAGAGTAATAAATGTTTTTCCAAAATCAATGCTAAGTAGAGCTTCCTTTTGCTTTCGCTTTCATTAGTCATCAATCTGTTTGGATATCTCTCTATTAGCTACGCACGCCTAGATTGGGGAATATATGCCCAATCTTCGTTGCAGAATTGTTCAAATTCAGTCAAATTCTGTGGGGAACGGCGATGGACTGCTCTCTTCAAGTCAAGTCAGGGCTCTGACTTGGCCACTCAAGGCCAGTCAAGGACAGGAAAGTAACGTAGGTTAGGTAATGCATACGCGTCCAGAGAGAGTAAAGCGTCGTCATAGGTCAGACTCGGACAGACTACGTGCCTACGTCACATGTACGTCCCCTGAGCCTGCACAGGAGACACGTAGACCAACAGGAAAACGGTTGAAATTTACTTCATTGGTCCTATTATTACCTTTGCGCAAGAACAAAGAAAGATGGTTTTAAGGGTCATTTCATGAGAAAACCAGGCAGAGGTCGGAAGATGGGGGTCGGCCAAATTGGCTCATACTTTGTATGTGTGATAAGTATGTGGAACTATGAACTATAATTAAAAATGAAATATAATTGAAATATATGGTGTTCTGGGACCCCCCCTCAGAGACCCTAAAAAATCCAACAATTCATGGCTGAAAATGACTGAAATTGCAATGGCTACCCTGATTATCCTGATAACGATATGAACATGAGCTAAACTCATTCACTGCCATTGATGTCTTTAAACGTCAATTTAGACACTTACGTTGACTGCCATTGACGTCTATAGAATGGGGAGGGCTCATGGGTGGGCTTAGGAACGATCTGGCAGAGTTTCAGGCTTGTAAACAGACTGTACTAGCGATCCGAACCGCTAGAAGGCAGCAGTGCCATTTGGATGATTAGTATCTGCCTGCAGAGCCACATGCAGAGACATACAGCAAGCAAACACACTGAAGATTGACCACAGTGGATCTAGTTTGCACATGGTCCAGCGAATAAATATGCTTACTTCTTAAAACACGTGAACGGTATGATCCATCCATACATTGGATATTGCTATATAGACTAACAACAACTTTGCTATAGGGATGTTAACCGGTGACTGTTTGACCGATGGTTGACCGTATCCACGTTAACCGACCAAAGTTGTCGCTAGTCGGTTAAAAAAAAAAAAAAAGAAAAAAGAGGCATCTTTAAATTAGGCTAAAGACAGTGGACTAAACGCTACTACAGCTAGCCATCTCATTCCAAGAATATCTTTTTTGCGTGAAGTTAACAAATTATCCCTCACACTCAATTTTTTATAACTCGCCAGCTTGTAGGCTATGCTACGTAATAAACCAATAAAAACATTTGGCACGAGATCACAGCGGTGGCCGGTGCGTCTTTTGCAATCTGGAAGTGCGCTGTTTTATCCATTGGTTTTATCGTGTTGCAGTCTAAGCAACTTTCCGCATAAAATGGGCTTAGATTGGGAAAGACATTACATCTACATTTCAGAAGGGTCATCAATGGTAACAGATAAGGTAATGATCATCTTTCGTTATTATTGTTAGCACTTCCTCAAACTAAGCTGCGTCTCTTCGGAGCTGTCATTTTCATAAGTGAGCCACGGCCATTTCAGCTTCAAATGAGCTTCTAACGCTAGACAAACGCCTTTATTTGCAATGCGATCACCTTGTACCCAAACCATTTTCGGAGCGAAGGAACCATTTGTCCTCCACTTACAAGCTCCTTGGTTTGCAGGACTCATGTTTGGCGCTGTTGGGGATTTAAAAAAGTGACGTGAGTGAAAGGGCGGCGCTGGGGCTGTGTGTAGGAGCGGGGGACAGAGAGATGAGAGTTGGGAAATTGCGTGGCTGGCTGTTATTTCAAATAGCATAATTTATTTTAAACGAATCGGTTAACCGGTTTCAACCGGCTAATGAGCCTCGGTGGTCGGTCAAGAAAATGTGTAGTTTTCGCCATCCCTACTTTGCTAGTGCTAGCTTGCTAAGTCCCCAGAGTCCCTAGAAACCTTGAAGAGACTGACGAGATAACAGTGCAATCGTGGTTGACATACTACTGAAATGCTAATGTTAAAAAGTTGATTTTCACAAAAAGATTGTTTTCTCCATTTTTTTGGTCAAAAACAGGTGTTTATAGCAAAACTAACCCATGTTCTACTGACGATTACTAAAGAACGGAAAACGATAGAAACAAACCGTTTTTCCTGGTGAAAGAAGAGAGTCTACTCTTTCATTTGGTAGCTTGTGTGTTTACATAGTCATAAAACTCACTGTTTGGTGGATCTTAGAAAAACAGTCAAAATGCTGTAAAACGTTTGGCAGTACGGAGCGCTCTGCACTGAAAATGGCTGGCAGCCAATGAGTTAATATTTCCATAGAGCCTAGGTAGCATAGTATTACAGACCAAACGGTGCACTAGGGGGTTATCTGAACCACTGAAAGCAACATTTTCCTCCCTCTAAATTTCGGTCATTTTTAAGAGCCATTATTATCTCACATGCGCAGTGGCTTCGGTGGATGGTTTTGCTATTGCTGGAGAGAGGAACATCTACTGATCAAAATCAACTGTCGTCTAATTGGGCCACACATAAAGTGCACCGTGCCAGGAGGGTCTTTCGGGGATTCCGATTGTGGTTCCCAGTAACTTCCCTGTATCCAAATAGTGCAATTTCCTTTTATTACCTTTGCACAAGAACAAACTATAAAACTGTTTTGAAAATAATATGACAAGTTTCCCTTAGTCACATAAGAAAGTAGTCTATAGTCTCCACAAAAGACTGAAACAAAGTAATTTTTGGGGTCAGACCCAATTTGACTGTCAGTCAGGTTATGGCTAACAAACCATTTTTAAAGATGGCCTAATCCTGTGTCGAACTTTTGTTAAGTGCTTACCTGAATAGGGGAAGGTTTCTCCCAGCCCATCTCAAAGATCCCCATAAGCAATTCCCGCTTCAAGCAGTAATCTTCAAATTCATTCCCCTTTGTCGCGGTCACATCCTGTAAAGAACGCCATACAATTAGTCCTCCACTTAGCTAATCAAGAATTCACTTTGTTTAAATTGGTCATGTTCTCACCGAAGTTCTCATTCTCATGTCCTTTGGAGGGACCTTTAAGTTTTTCTTCCAGTCATCTCCAGGTCTGATTGGGGAAAATCCATGAAAAACCATTAGTATTAATGCACATTCACAACATGTTATGGTAGAATAAGACATATTTTGCTTAAAACAGTGAGCCTCATAAACCCCACAACAAACAAAAAAAGTGATTTCACGAGGAATAAAGTTTAGAGCTTGATATTTACTTGATGACTGTGTTTGTTGGTGCTGGCTGGGAACTGCCATTGTTGATTGTGCTGGAGGCCTTCACTTGGCTTGCTGGTTGTTGAGGACTCCCTCCACCTGGGCCACCTGCTGGCTTTCCTGTGGCCCGAAGCTGGCCATTCTGATTAGACAAGCCCAAAATCACTTGGCTCTCTGTTCTTGCAGTACTCATCGTTCCTCTTCAAAAACAGCTAATTCAATCTGACAGATGTAACAAAGGATTATGCTTTTGTTCACAAGAGTTCGCAAGGATATGTGCAATTTGCCGTCCTGCACCTTGCAACTCCTAAAGAAAAATCACGACAGCGAAAAAAAAAAAAAAAATCCCTTCAGATAACTTCAGGTTCTTCGTTCTTCTTCCAATAATGTTTTCTTTGAATATTTTAAATAAGATTCATTCAATAAAGGAGTCAGTGATGCTGCAAGCAGAAAAAAATGGCTAGAATGGCCAAGTCCACTTTTTCAAAGGTGTTGACCCATGAGAAGAGGCCAAGACACCAAAGTGTCAGTCATTTTAGTATTTCCACATCCACTCTTCCTATTCCAAGTTTCGAAGTTGAACAGCTTCCAAAGACATCAACCTAAGACAAAGGAAAGAAAAAGCATTTTGCATCACAGTCATAAAAGAAGATCATGGATGCACCACGAGGAGAATTCTCCCATGTGCGTAAGAGTGCGCAAGTCAGAAAAAGTGCATAACTACGCTCATTTCTGCCTGCGGAAATTCTCTCCTTCGTTTAAAATCGGTCAAAAAAAAAATATATATATCCCTTGAATTTGTCATTTATGCACAATGGAGGGAGGGAGATACGCGCTTTGAGAGGAGCAACCCCAAAATCTGAGTGTTTCATATTGCTCGATGTCGGCAGTAGGCCTAGTTGCCTCCGCCAAGGAGGTTATGTTTTCATCGGGGACCGTTTGTTTGTCTGTCGGTCTGTTTCTTTGTCTGTCTGTGTTTGTCTGTCTGTTAGCAAGATAACTCAATGAAAATCCATTGAGCCGTCTGGATACAGGAGGCATTTATGTTTTTCACTTGGTGGTGTAATGGCATGGTATGTATAGTTTAGGTTAAAGAGGAACTATGCAGGATTGGCGATTTCATCTCTGGTTTCAGTTTCGTTTTTCGTTTTCGCTCGTTTTATGCTTGCATTTTCTCTGCAGAGCTTCCCCGACAGCTTTAGTGTGTATATTTATACATGTATAGGCTATATTTAAACATATAAATTGCAAGCGTGGTTCTTCGTCTCAGACTGCCAGATGTAAACAAAGAGCGATCGTCTCCTGCAGAAAGTTGCATAGGGTCTCTTTAAAATGTATGACAACCAAGGAAGAAGTAGGCTGAGCTAATAATAAAAGTTATCCGTTCAACGACGAACTAAGCTCGTGGCCTGCATGGATAAAAACATTTGCGCGCTTTAGAATGGTAGAAGCCAAACCAAAGGACTATGAACTTTTCTAAACGAAAGGACTTTTCATAGACATTATATTGGAGTGCATAACGTCATTTATGAGTTGTATCCTGATAGCTTACTTAGAGGAACAATACAGGCGGAGGTCTGTGCTCTCTGAGTGCTTTTCTAGTTACCTCCACCAAGGAGGTTATGTTTTCATTGGGGACCGGTGTCTGTCTGTCGGAAGAACTGATCACATTTTGGGAGTGATCCGTCGGGATTCCGGAGCCGTTTATGTTTTTCGCTTAGCGGTGTCATGGCATGATATGGCCAAAGATCCTTAATTATTGACAAGATAGAGCAACGTAATGCATCTCTATGGAAGCAAAATTCGAACAGTTCCTGTCTGCTTAAAGAGGCATGTTGCAAAGACGTCATAGTGGAATATCGATCTCTGTCAGATTGGTAAGCAGTTCAGTTCGAATGTAACAGGTCTGCTTAAAGGGGGATTTAGCCCCCCTCCCCTTTGCGAAGACAGAACGCGGAAATGATCGAACGTTTGCGTCTCTCGCTCCGCTTTAACCCTCTCTGATATGGCCACGTGGTGGCGATCTGAATAGTTTAGGTTCAAATGTATGACAACTTAGGAGGAACAATACAGGCGGAGGTCTGCGCTCTCTGAGTGCTTTTCTAGTTCTACATAGGTTACACAGAATGTTACAAATTAGCATTACAGTATCAAATTTGATGCTTAATAAACTGACTTCATGTGCCTTCATGCGTTTCCCCATTACAGGGTCACACGGTGCCATATTTCTCAACATTACCTTATCCATGAGGCTCCATTGTTAAAAAGTGAAAAACCCTGTTATAATCACCCACTTTGGGTATTCATGGATTTCATCAGGTCCCTTTCCACAGGTGTATAAAATCAAGAACCTTGATTATCAATGCAGACTGCATGGTGCTTGATTAATACACCTATGGAAAGGGACCGGTTGAAACCCATGAATTGGAGCTTATTGACTGTGCATCTTCAGTTTTAACTTGACGTGAGTCATCAACCCATACCCTACTTCATTCCAGTCTGTTGATTTCTTTCCAACTTCACCCAAGTCATGCATACATTTGCACAGACGTCTGCACTGTTGCCGAGCAGTATAGTTTATACTCTGCTGTCTCTTGATTAGTTTGTAATGGAGTAATGTGATGTAATGAGGGGTCATTGGTAATTTATTTCCCAAAGCCTGGCAACACTGATACTGATATTACCATCATATTTAACACCAGCTCTCTCATACAGTCATGCTAATAAAGTACTCTGAATTTGAATGTATGTGCATATCTAGCCAACCAAACATGAAAATCTGCATACTGTTACTTGGTTGGAACTGGCATGAGAGCGGCTAAACCGCGCACGAACTCTGTTTCATATTTGGTACTGTAGGCTCAACATTTGACGTCTTCAATCCACTGGGTTAGCTACGGTTTAGCTAGCATGAGGGCTACTTCTAATCAAAATGGCCTCATGTCCAATCTGCCAAATTGTACTCAACCATAAAGACAAACTTCTATCAGGTGGCCCGTGTTAATAGTTCAGACTCAATGGTACATTTGCTTCTAGCGACGACGTTAGCTTGTTGGATGACGCCAACATTTGATTAGGTTAACGTAAGCGTTATAAGTTAAGCACTTAACATGACAGACTGGAAACTAGGTTGTGGTTACGTTACGATATTTTCTCCCGAAGTGCTTGTCAAATTAGGTTGCTGCAGCTTCACCCAACGTTGAGTCAACCAAAAGGGTCTGTGACAAGTTAACATAAGAAGCTAACTTAGCAACTTGCTGGCCTTGCCTCCGTTCGCCAAGATAACCAAGTAAGGTAAGGTTGAAGTTACATATCACATACCCAAAGCTTAATTTCATGCTACAATGACAATTAATACAAACATCCAGTCACTAACAACAAACCACTTTTTCCAAAGCCGGTCAGGGTGACGTTAGCCAAGTTCAGTATGACGTTACCTAGATAGCTAACTGGCTAACGTTAACATGCCGTTAACATTAGTTT
Source organism: Sardina pilchardus (assembly GCF_963854185.1). Classification (NCBI taxonomy): domain Eukaryota; kingdom Metazoa; phylum Chordata; class Actinopteri; order Clupeiformes; family Clupeidae; genus Sardina; species Sardina pilchardus. Next base: position 4,553,597 of record NC_085006.1, read on the forward strand.
ACGTGAAGTTAACGTTGCACGTCTTCAAGTTAACGCTACCCTTTCGATAGCGAGTTTTGATATTGCAGCAATATCATCTTATTTTACGTGACTCAATTACTTAAATTGCCATTGCATCTAGTAAACAGTGTGGACATTGACCTTAACCTACGATAAAACGAAATCAAGTCAATGTTAGCCATGTAGTTATCGTTATCCTGCGTAATAGATCACGTTAACCGTAGTTGTTTTAAGTTAGCTTTCAAGCTAGCCCACCAGTGCTGGTGTACGTTTACGGAATACCGAGTCTGGTGCATGACATTATCAAATAAAGTAAGCAAGTTACTCGGCCTGAAGTATTGTCTACTACGAAATAGTTTGCAAGACAGCTGGTGGGTGCATCCATCATTATATCACTTACTGAAGACCAGCCTGTTTATTCGCGTTAGCCAACCTTAGAGCAAAATCGAAGCAGCAACAACGTCATACGGAAAATATAAAGCTAATGTTGGCTAGTTGTTAGCTAGCTCGACTGTAATTGAAATTATAACGAGTTAGAGTTGTGTGTGAAGCACTGGCTGATCGAACCTTCTGTGTTGCACTACTTACCACAGATGTCCAGGATTTAGTGTTTTTTTTTTAATTATGTCTATGCAACTATCTTCCTAGAAACGTCACAGCGTTCGTGCAGTGTGTTTTTCAGAACTATGCCGAACAGCAAAAATGGCTACCCCTCCTCTTTAAACCCTCCCACTGGATGTCACCTGACAAGAAGGCTCAGTTCGCAAAAACTGCAGTAGGGGACCAAACAAACCTTGAAGGTGTAGTAGCTAGGCCCAAGAGTGGTAGATCCATAAAACTTGACATACTCTCAGAGGATGTCAGGTTAATCATACACATAAAGTTGGTGCAGTTCATAACATCTCATATGAAGATAGGGGCGATTACAGTTTTTCTCAATTGTTTACACACAATTTCTGGTAGGCTACTTGAGACAATTCCAATAATATGTCGCCTAGCTCATGCACCAACCTGAACCGATTCTGCTGAACTATAACAATTTCTGCTTTACACTCAAATTGCCGTTCTAAAACACAATGTTTTCAAAACACTACACACAATTCTCTGCATTTGACAGAATTTTCATGAAGCAAATGTCTTGTTCTCTCAAGGAACACACTGCCATTCAAATTCTAAAGCTATAACTGCCCTACCGACTCATCACATGGGCAAACACCTGTCACACAGTTTTACAATTATCAATCACAGAAGCTAACTGCCCTACCATGCACACTGACTCATCACATGGGCAAACACCTGTCACACAGTTTTACAATTATCAATCACAGCTTCAGTATACAGTAGTAGGCCTACAGGCAGAGGCAGAGCCAGAGGAGTGAGAGTAAGGGTGCTTTCACACCAACATCGTTTGGTGCGCACCAAACGGTCCATTCGTACCAAAACCTCTTAGTTTGGTTCGTTTTCGTTGGTGTGAAAGCATTAATCGCACTCGGGTGCGCACCAAAACAAGCGGACCGAGACCTCCAAAAAGAGGAGGTCTCGGTCCGCTTGACTCCGCACCAAAAGTAGACCTCTGGTGCGGTCCCTCTGGTGAGAACGCGAACTGGGGTCCAAACCATAGACTGTAGGTCAAAATAGTGAGTCAAAATTGGCGCCGATTTCTACCGGAAGATAAACATTGAGAAAAAAATCAATCAGACTAATTTTGGTTCGTTTTCTGGTGTGAAAGCGGACCTCACTGGAGTCTATATGCTACATAATAACAATTTCACTGCCTGAAGCGGACCAAATAATCAAATTAGTGGTGTGAAAGCACCCTTGGAGGAGGACGGGGAGGCCAAGGACCGTAATCTCTGATGAGATCCGAGCCACTAGAACATTGCAGTGCTGCGTATCAATACAGTATACAGTACCGTACAGTACAATACAGCTCAATGAGCACAGTAGTACAGTATTGCCTGTGGGTTGGTCTGTAGGACTGTAAAAATAAAGTAGCCTATGTTTCAAGTACTTTGTATTCCTACACAGTATTTTACTATTTGTTTGGCAGCTGAAAGATTACCAACACAAGGGCTTCTGTCTCCTGAACAGGAAACTGAAATCATGAGCATTGTCCTAGAAGAAAACGCCATAACATTACGGCAAATACAAAGACAAATAATAGAAAACAATGAGATATTTAAAAATATTGATAGGGTAAGCATATATCAACTTACTGTATCAGCTTATCTAGGCTACTGTTTGTAGTTCTTTAATCACGATGTACATTCCCAACCGCCCATTGCGATCTTCTGAGGAGCGTCTGTTATGTCGACCAACCATACATGCTAGGTCAAATTGTAGATCCTATTCTTCAGTGGTTCCGTGTTGGTGGAATGAGTTGCCCAGTGCTCTCCGTTCCAGCAACAGCTTTGGATCTTTTAAGAGGGGTCTTAAGGCATATTTATTTAATATGCACTTAGTCCTTTGAGTTTGTGATGTGTTATGGTTTGTATAATAGTATTGTTTTGTTATAATTTGTCTATTGATAGAATTTGAAATTTATTTTGCTATTGTCCTTAAATTTAGCCATACCATGCTTTAGTTATTATTATTATATATAATTAACTGAGTGACTTATTTGATTGCTATTCTCATTTCACTGTTTTATTTCTCATTAGGTTAGTGCTTAAAATTATTGTTTTACTGATAATATTACTATTCTCCCTAGTTTGTAATTGTTCACTGTTAATTTAATTAGTATTGTTATTTATTTGTATGTCGCTTTGGACAAAGGCGTCTGCTAAATAACCATAGCCATAGCCATAGCCATAGCCATAGTACTGTTCGTAGTGTAACACTGAACAAAAAAGGCCCAAGTCATTATGATGAATGGAGAAGTTTTTTCAATTCATCGCAGTGCTTTATACTGAGCACATCAGTGTTCAACTGGTCCTTATAAATGTCTTGATATATGATGGTTTGTGTGTGTCTTTTGAGAACAAAAGACCATTTTGAGGAGAAAGTACGTTTTGAAGGTAAAGTTTCATTTTGCAGGAGAATTGAGGAGTTTTGCCCATTGTGTATGTGAATATCTGGAATTAGATAGCCAAGTAGGCTGGTCTCTGTTGATATTGTTAAACAAGATCTTGTTGATACCTGCATGATAATACAGGTTTTCAGTATAAAAGACAAAAAGGCAGGTATGGACATCGACCACAGAATTGGAAAAGCAATATTTTCAGCACACTGCTATAAGTGAACTCACCCATTCCGGTTCTCAATACTGATGTAGTTTCCCTGAGCTGAGCGGGGAACAAATTGCACACACGTTTTGCTGCTGAAGGTAGCCATGGCATTTTTAATTTTTGTCACATCATAATGAGCTGAAAAACACAACAAATATGGGGGCGCTGTGGCGCAGCAGGCTACAGCGTCCATACCATTTACGGGTCCGAGTGCCCACGGGGACCCAGGTTCGAATCCGGCCTGCGGTCATATCCCGATCCCACCCCATCTCTCTCTCCCACTTGTTTCCTGTCTACGTCTTCACTGTCCTATCATAATAAAGGCAAAAAGGCCAAAAAAAAAAAAATTAAAAAACGCAACAAATATTGGTTACCAATACTCAATTGACATTTAAAAAAAATATATGCACAGGATAGAATACTAGAAATACGTTCACTCACAAGAATCAGGGCTCACCGTGTAGGGCACCTCAACTTTCCCAATAGCAGACTTCTTCCATAAGCAGTTACTGTTCCAGCAAACCATAGCATTCCTGGTTTTTGGCACCACAAAATCTCCCTCAATTAGAAATTCATTGGAGGCTGAAAGATGTAAAAAGAAACGTAATCGCAATCAGCGATCGTACGGCATTTAATTTTTTTGTCACATTTGTGAACACAAATGAAAGTCCAACCCAGGATCCAAAAAGTGGAAACAGACAAAGTGGGGGCCTGTCCCTCAAATAAGACTTTCTCTGAATACTGAGGGGAGGGCTGAGCTACCTCTCTGATGTGTTTTGTTTGGTCCTTGGTTAAAATTTGATTTTTAACAACACATTGTTTTAGACAAAAGCATCTACCGAGAAATGTAAATACATGTATAAACATACACAATCGCTTAACCCACCTATAAGATAGCTGTTCATTTAAACAATATAGGAAACTAACCATTGTTGGTAGTCAAAATCTGTGTGGTCCTCATTCAGGCTCCAAAAATCTCATTTTCATTACCATCAGCCTAGAGATAAGGTGAAGTTAAAACAGAAGAAACCCACAGTTAATATTTAGAGGTGGAGTTCTGAATATCACAGGTATTACAATGAGAGGCAATGCCTTGGACAGGCCAAGCAGCAGCACCAGAAGGGAGATGGAGGGTCTGAGGTCCATGTTGCTTCAGTGTGTGGAGATGCTGTGGACGGCTACTTCACTGGAGCTCAGTGTTTAAGACCCATTTCACCTGAGCTTTTATACAGCCCTCCAGAGGTGTGTCTGCAGGGGATTTAGGTCCGCTGTCAGGGTCAGGTGTCTAGGGAGGACACCACCACCGTTCCCACAAATTCAACAATTGATCAAAGATGTAGCTAATTTGTTTTCACCGTCTAAGCTTTACACTCTTGACCGCTTTAATGTCTTTAGGTGTTCTATGCCTTAACTGAGAGGTGTTGCAACAGTAAATGAAAACAAACCATTTGTGAGAGATCTTGTGTCCAAAAAGACATCAGCTATTCCACATTGTGGAATCCAATACTATAATAACCCAAATAATGTAACAAAATCTCCTCTTAACTCTTGAAATGTATAGCATAAAATGTGACATCCTCCTAATAATGTCAAAATGTCTTTATTAGATTAATGGGATGTTATTATTGGGTTTAATCTTATTTTTCAGAATGCAATAATGTAATTATTTTCCATTATTGTAATGTCTTGTTTATTTTTAGAGACCTAAGTAACCATTGTCCTCCTCCTTGGGGACCAAGGAGAGAAGCTGGTTAGGGACACTGTGTTTCGATACTTATCGGAGGAAACCAATTGTGTTCTACCTTTCTTATTAGGGTATAAGCGTTGCGTCTTACACACATAATTATGACTCTACATTAACATATTAGGGGTCATACAGCCAAGCTGGCTATTATGGTCTTATAATCAGCCAAAGACACATGCAACACCTCTTTTAGTCACTCTCTATTGGCTTCCTGATAGCAGCCAATCCCTCACTCTGGCCCACAGGAACTGTTATTCTGGTAAATGTGTTTGCCACATCATTGTCATATATTTTAAGAATTACAGTATGTACATTTGTAAATAAACAGAGCCATGGGTGGGATAGGGTAGTTTTCACCACAACTCTGCAGTGCGGTTTTCATTTGCAGAGCAGTTGCCATACCAAACTGTGACAGTAGGTGAGGATGCTCTCGATGGTGCAGTGGTAGAAGTTCACCACGATCTGAGGAGGCAGGTGGACCTTGGTCTCCTCAGAAAGAAGAGACGCTGGTGAGCCTTCTTGATCAGGGTATGTTGAGGGTCCAAGAGAGGTCTTATGGACACTCAGAAACTGGTGGCCATGGTGACACGCTCCACCTCAGTCCCGTTGATGAGAATATGAGTGTGTGTGCTATAGCTTTAGACTTGAAGTCTACAATGAGCTCTTTGGTCTTCTTGGTGTTGAGAGCCAGGTTGTTGCAGTGCACGATGATATTAGGTGCTGGACCTCCTTCCTGTATGGCTGTCTCATCATTGTTGCTGATGAGACGAATCACTGTGTTGTCTGCAAACTTGACAATGGTGTTAGAGCCCTGGTATTGGTGTGCAGTCGTAGGTGTAATAGAGGCTGACTGTACCTTGCACATGTGCATTGACAACGTGGATGTCTGTGATGAGCATCTTCATGTATGCCCAAGGTTCCAAGTGGAGAATAATTAGATAACATCTCTCTCTCTCTCTCTCTCTCTCTCTTTCTCTCTCAAAATAATTGATTTTTTCTCCTGTTCTCAAAAAAGGTTCTTACGGGAGAACGGAAGAAAAAATCTAAACATTTTCGAGAAGTCAACATTTTTTAGAGGAAAAGTCAAACATTGTGTGAGAAAGTCACAAATTTGCCAGAAACAGCGGAAGTGGGCTACGGATGTCAGTGTCACAGGATGGCATGAGAAAGATTTACATGAAGCCATGGCTGTATCAAGTGACAATATTGTGATTCTGCGCCAAGACACTAAGAATCTCCTTGTTATTAAACCCAATCCTGAAATCACACTTAAGTAATCCATTTCAGCAGTAAACCAAACACGAACCAGTTCCTTCAAAGACTTTTTTCTCAGGAAATCTGACTTCACAGAAAATCGGACTTTAATCCAAGAAATTATTTGTGATTTTTTTTCCCCTCTAAAATCTTGACTTTTAAGAGATCTTTTCTCAGAATTTTCAAAATATTTCTCTTCATGTGGCCCTAATACGCTTCTGTATCTTACAGAGGCTTGGGTACTATACAAATATATTAGTAAGTAAGTACAATGTATTTTTATAGCACATTTATACACATCTTGCACTGACCAACGCTCTGTTTTCAAAAACAGAAAGAGAACACTATAGCTAGGCTAGCTTTACAAAACATTCCTTTACAGATTTCTGTTATTTACTTTTGGCACCATGTTTCTTTTAAACTATTTACATGAATCTGATGATCAATATATGAAACTTCTGAATTAAGGTAGTTGAATTCAAGTCAATTCAAGTGACATTTATTTATAAAGCTTATTTTTCTATGCACAAAGTGGAAACCCAAAGCGCTCCACATGCAGGCATCTACAAATAAACAGACAAATTAACAAATATTAACAATGAAGGAAAACAAAATGATGGACAGAACGGCCCGCACACCCGTGCATAAATACGGGAAACAAATTAACAAAGCGCCTCACATAGAAAAATACAAACAAAAACACGAAATAAGTCCACAGACAATGGTGGTATTTGCCTGACATGGACGCAACATCATTGAGTCCTTCAACAGTCCCACCAGGCTGCTAGATCTTAAGAACTGTCAGGTAATTTGATCTAAGCGACTTCTGTCCTGGCAAACACAAAAACCATCAACTGTCCAAGCAGCAGTCCTGTTCATCCTACTGCACACATCCTCGTCCAAACACTGGTCAAGGCAGGCAGTTCTGCAGCTCTTTGGTGATGACGTTTCACACAGAGTAATAGAGCTGTCCCGAGTGAAGTCCCTGACTGGAAGGCGGCTCTCGTAGTGCAGTCAGGAATGCCGTTAGTGACACTAGTGCTAGTCCAGAATATTCAGCCAGTTTGACGTTGCGGCCGGACTGTCTCAAACTCAAAAAGTTCAGACATACAATGTATTGCACACCATGTTCAGCCCTGGCCATTCACAGGTCTGTATTTTTAAACAAATACTTTTGTCTATTGTGAAGTGCTTATCAAGTAAAATCTCGAGTGCCAGTTGTTTCAGAGCCTATGGACAAAGTCCTCAAGGGAGCAGAAGGCTTTGCTGTCATCTAACTAGATGACATAGGTCCAGCTGAGTAGAGCATTTGCAGCATATCCTCCCCCTGGTGAACAATACAGGCCTGACCATCCATCTGGATAAATGAGCCTTGGCCAAGGAAAAGTCTTAATACCTTGGCTAAGTGTCGGATGGGGAAGGTGGAGGCCATCATGGCTGCAGAGTGCCTGACCACCAAGAAGCGTGAACACCTTTTTAGGGCTGTAGGGTTGTTATAAACATATTTTTGGGGCCTTTTTTAAAAGATACTGTAGGTCATGGACTAAGGGATGTGGAGCCATTTGCTGGCACTATAAGATCTGGGCTGACTTGCTGCTATTTCTTCTTTGTGTTCATTATCGTAACATTTTATATTTCCAGTTTACTGTTCATGTAATCAGACATGTTAACCACCATTTCCCACAGATTATTTACCATCTCCTGAACTTTGTTGCTCCTATCAGCAACAAATGTTTGACAGTGCGCATACATAATACTCAATCCAATTATGTTGTCATTTCCATCTCTCATCTGCATCAACTTCAGTATCAAGAAATGCAAACGTTCACACAGATTGTTAAAAAGATTTCATTTATTGGGTAAAACTTTGTAATTACAACTCCGTATACAGTTTAATCACCGCCATTTAAACTCCCTGTTAACTTCCTGGTTTCTCATGGGGAACCATGGGGAAATGGAGGAGGTTTGCGGGTGATGGGTAGTGTAGACCATTTCGACAGGGATGTTATGTTTGAATGTATACAGTATTACTAACATGGTATTCTTATTTGCGCAAAAGCTGTTTTGGAGAGAGAAATTATGTATTCATGTTTTATTAATTATTGTAGGCTATGTATTAATATTTTATGTTATCATATGTTGTTAATTAATAACAGAGTTGATATTTAGTTTATTATTTTAGCAATGGGGCTATCCAGTGGCTAGGGCTACAAGTATTAGGCACCATGGCCTCAGTATGCTAGTACTGGTGGTTTGTTGAACATGTCTGAAGGTTGACACCTATTGGTCAAGTCTGTTCAGGGTCTGAGGACATAGTCTGACAACATTTGCCTATTTATTTTACTTTAGTTCAGTGTTTGTTTTGCATGTTTTGATGGATTTTCTGCACTGTATTTGCAGCACACTGTAAGAAAAAGACCAATGTAGTGAAATTGGATTATTTTCACACACCACTAGTGTGCCGTGGCACAGTGGTTGAAAAACAAGGAGCTAAAGAAACACAAGGAATTCTGCTGAATTTTACCAAAAAAGTAATGGATTATAAAAGACAGTACCTTTAAACAGCTCCTGTCTGACAGGAATCCACATTAAATTGTGGCTGGTTGAATAATGTATGTGGGTCATTCAGTGTCAAATCAAACAGAATCTAGGAAAATGTTTGCCACTTTCTCTAATATTTTGCTCTAAGTTTGTCTACATAATGTTTAGGTCTCAAAACTAACATCTAAAATAGTGTTGTTCAATTATTATGGTTTCATTTTGTCTCTTAAAAATGCATTATCTTGGAAGCCATGTTTGGGCATTAATATCTTAAAAAGTAGGATTGCTAGCCTGACCAAACATGTTCTCAGTATGACCTGACCATTAAAATAATTTAATTGTACTGCATACCTTTTGATTTTAGGTCCTAGATTAAGAACAAAGTGCAAAAAAGTTCAGGTTTGGGATGGCTAGCAAAAATACTTCCAAAGAAATTAATGTCCAAACTTTCCCAGATAATGTGTTTTTCAGGCTGAATAAAATAATATATTCCTATGTCAAGACAGGATTTGAACAGAAATATTCTAGAGGCCTTGGTTTTGGAATACATGCATAATATAGACCAGGTTTGAACAAAATATGAGATTGTGCAGCAACAACCTTATGATTTGACACAGAATGACCAATGTAACTAGTTATTATGTCTTCTTCAATTTGATTTCACCTCTCAATTCACCATTTTTCAACACATAGACAAGTACATCACAACAAGTATATGTTTGACCTTATTATTCTTTTTAGACTTAAGCAGTTATAGAGACCATTTGCAAACAAGAACCAATAACATTTCATATATATCCATGTATGTATGAAGATTCACATGTACAGATTTATATTCCATCTGACAGCAGTTTGGTATGAAATTAAAGGCAAGCAATTAAACATAAAAATGATTTTAAACCCAAAACACGTCTCTCTCATATATACATATATTACAAATATATAGAAAATGGCAATCCGAATTGTAGAAACCTTAAAGTAGGCCTAATGAAGTAACAATACTATTACCAATAATTATTAACAACACTTAGTAACATATAAATGGTTTTGTAATTTCAGAAACAAAACATTCAGAAGGGCATGTTATGTATATTTCCAGGTGCATAGCCCAAAGGACTGTTCAATGGCATTCCCCTCTGTCTGAGAGACTGAGGTCCCATCATTCCAGGGTGCGAGGGGGCCATAATAAGACCTTGTGGGGACATCAGTGGGCCCTGCTGCCCGAGCTGTTCCCCTGGAATGGGCATCCCCCTTTGCTTTGCCTGCATCATCATCAGGCTCTGCTGGGCCATTAAGTTGTGTGTGTGCTGCTGCTGCGGGGACATCATACTGGGATGTGGGTGGGATGGGTGGTGTTGAAGACTATTAGACATCATGACCTGCTGTTGCTGTTGGTGATATTGTTGCTGCTGCTGGGGCCCCAGGCCTGTCCTGACCATCATATGTCCTGGGTGGTTCATAGGTCCCACAGGACCCACAACCATACCTCTCCCTCCACCCTGGGGCATTCCTGCACGGATTCCATAGTGTGAGGGATGAATTGAGAGCTGTTGTTCTGCCATCATGTTTTGAAGGTTGGCAATGTGGGGGTTGGATGAAGCTGGATTGCTGTGGTGAGGACCAGAGGACAGCTGCTTCAGAAGCTGTGTGGGAGGAGGCTGCTGCAACGCCTGGCCATGGTGAGAGTTTGGCTGAGGCTGGGACATCCCCTCACTCTTTGGGAAGTACTGTAAGGTGCTGCTAGGTTTGTCAGAGGGAATGATACGAGATAGGTCAAATTCAGGAATGCCAGTGTGCGAAGGGCGGATAACATCACTCAGATCTGGGCCGTCATTCATGCGCATTGAGAGGAAGGAGTCTGAAGGATGGGTAGGCTGCTGGTGAGGTAATCCTTTCCCCAGCAGATGAAATTGTTGGGGAGAGAGCATATCATCAGGATGTTGGCTGTAATGCTGGGCCAGCGCTCCAACTGGGGAGTGTGGAGGGCCTTGAGATGGACCCTGCATGCGAGGAAAGCCCATCATCTGGTTTTGAGGATGCAATGAGGCATTGCATGGCCCTATCCCTCCAGAGAGCCCCCCTGCACTACCCACAATGCCAGAGTTCATACCTGACATGCTCATAAGGTTGGGGGAGGACAACATAGATCCTGGAGGACCATGGGAAAGCTGCTGCTGTCCTTGCAGCAACATTCCAATGGGACTTTGTGGACTGCCAGGTGGGCCCATGCCACTCTGGGAAGAGAGGAGCATCTGAGGGGATGGATGGTGGGTTCCTGATGGTCAACAAGGGAGAGAAAGTGAGAGTTATCTGAGAAAACATAGGTGCCTTTGAGTGCAGTTCATACTTAGGATACTTTTTAATTATGTGCTTCAGTTATGCACTGACATCATGGTGAACAGTGTGTAAATCCGCCTGTATCATAGATGTCTGAAGTTAGATTTGTGAAATACTACACCTTCCATGTTAACCCCTGGCAGAAGGGGCCTGTCTGGCATCATCTCGTCATCAGAGGTGGAAATGGTCTTTATTGCTTCATGGTACAGAGGAGCGGAGCTGGACATGGCATATTTGGACATCTGAGACATGATCAGCGACAGGGGATTCTGGGATGGAGGGGCATCTGGAGAGGATGTGAAGGGCATGCTGGGTTGGTTAGTTACTGTTGAGTTTGAACTCTTTGGGGGCAGAGTTGGACCTGAGAAACAGTATAGACAAAACCATGAGACTTCTTAAGACTATAATCTTATAATAATTTAAATGTTTTCACTATATTGTCTAGGACAAATGTTGCTGAATATAATGCAATCGGCAATGATTGAATCAATTTGAAGCAGGGCTAGAACATTTGGTTAAATAATCCATTGCAATGTTTCCTTAACAAAGCAAGTTATAAGTGATTTTCAAAATACAATTAAACAAATAATTCCTTTAAAGCCTCCTTTTCGATAAAAATCCTTTGCTAGACTTTCCTTAGGCAGATTCAGCACATGGAAAATCACCAAAAATGCAAATGGAATTGCAAACAGAAATCTAGTTATTTAAGGATGTGTCATGTCCATGCCTGTGTTTTTTGTTGGAAAACTAGAAACCCTGCATCACAGTACACCAGTCACCATTGGTCTGTATCTCCAACTGCCTCACTGCTAGTTGTAGGCTTGACTGTATGTACTACTGGATAGCAATTCTTAAGGTAGTAAAATAAGATCATAGTGCTTCGATATTAGTAGACTAATCTGTCAGTGTTAGCAGTAAACTACACCAGTTTGCTGCTTGATGTACTTTAAAAGAGTGGTCACCTTTCCTGACACAAATGACCCTTATTGACACCCCTGTAGTCCCAAGCAGTATGCTGGCATGATCAATTAGTTCTGTATTGTTTGTCATAACAATTTTCCTGTTACCTGTTTCAGAGTTGCTTGTTCCATTGCCCATGCCCTTCCCATTTGGGGGTCGTCCAGGACTGGGCATATTGGTCTTTGGGGATGTGGTCCAACTGGGAGAGGCCATGTTCATTACAGGGGATTTTTGGTGCCCTGGTGAGCCAGAGGGAGAATGCATGCCAAGGGATGTGGTGCCAATCATCTGAGGTGACTTCATGGAGGTTGAGGATGGGGTGCCTGCCCTAGATGCAGCAGGGAGATGTGGGTGAGAGGGACTAGTGGTGGAGACTGGGGTGGGAGACTTCAGTACCGAAGCAGAGGGAGAAGGCATAAGGGGTGATGGCTCTGGGCCAATGGAAGGGGACTTGAGTGGATGAGGTGGGGCCATGGTTGGGGAGCCCATGGAATTAACATTGACTGACAAGTTAGATGGATGACGAGGACAGGAGTCAGACCCCCTGGGGCCTGTATCTAGAGGCATGTGGCTTAGGTGGGATGAGCTGCCTAGAGTAGTTCCCTGCTGATCTGGCCCGAAATTTGCTTGATCAGTTTGCTTGAGGTAGGACCTCTCTGATTGTCCCCCACAAAATCTTTGGTTAGGGAATTGCACAGGACCCTCTGGTCCAGTAATCACAGCTTTACTTGCACCACTGCGACCATTCTGCCCAGCTCTAAGACGGGCAATATCTTCTGGGCTTAAAATTTCCCCTACGCGATTAACTCCTCGCAGTTTCTGTGCAAGTACCTGCTGTTCCTGTGCGTTCAAGTTAACATTCATGATTAGATGAGTGCTTAAAGGAGAGTCTCCAAGATCTCTTAGGGATGGCCCATCTCCTTCTCTTACCCTGCCTAGGGGAGAGTGCATTATGGCTTGTGAGTGTGGGAAATCCATGGGCTCACCATGTGGGCCGATACCCACAACTTGGTTTGGGAGGCTCGGCCTTCCTGTGTTGTTTAATAACCTGGATGGTCCCATTCCTTCCTGCTGCTGCTGCTGCTGTTGCTGCTGCAGTATGGCAAGCCGCTCTTGCTCGAGCCTCTGCAGCTGCCTCTTTTCCATGATGCGGAGTACCTCTTCACGCATAAGTTGTCGTTCTGGGTCACCATGTAGGTGTTGAGATGGACCACCAGGACCACCAGGTGGGTAGCATCCATGCAATAATGACCTGCCACCACCAATGTTGAGTGGCAAGTCCTCCACCCAGCCCATTCCAGACCTTTGAAGTCCAATACTCTCCATGGCCAAAACTCTCCCAGGGCTACCAGGATAGCCCCTTGGCCCCGGTGGGCCTCTCTGCATCTGTCCCACAAATCGTGGGCCTTGAGACCCATCCTGGTGGATATCAATTAATCGAGGGTTGCTTCCCATACCTCCACCCATCAGAGGCGCAGGGCCCCACTGCTCGTCTGATTTGTTGTGGTATGGTGGGGGAGGTCCCCTCATCATGAGGTGTGGACCCCTGGGCATGCCCATCTCTGCCATCATGCGGTAGTGCTGGGGATGTGAGTGTGGGTGCATCTCCTGTTGTCGACGCTTCTCCTGATAGTACTCCTCCTGAAGCTTCCTCCATGCCATCTGCTCTGGCGTCAGCCCATCATGGTCCTGCAGCATCCCCAAGTCCAACTCTGGCGGTGAGGACATGTGGTGGTGCTGCTGGGTTGGCAAGCCCAGATGGGGCCCTAGAGCAGGATCATCAAGTCGGGATCCCCCAAGATTCTGTGTTTGAGACATAATCGACTGCAGGGGCTCCTCATATTTTTTTACTTCAGACATATCAAGAGGAAGATTATTGTTGTTCATGTTCTCAGCGTTCTTAGAGCCTTCACTGCCCTCTTGAGTTCTGCCATTGTTGTCAGTATTGTTATTGTTGTTTATGTTGATGCTGTTGCTGTGGATGGCACCAGGGTTACCATTTGGCCCTTCCAGCTCTCCTGTGCCTCCACTGACACCACTGCGGAGCAGTAGTCGCTCAATGTCTCTGAGTGTTTGCAGAGAGCGCTCCCGGTGCTCCAGCTGCTCCTTGGACAATCCGTCCATGTTACATGGGCCACGCTGTGGCCCTTCACCCTGGAGATGTGCTGGCAGCACTGCGGAACTAGAAGTAGGAGAGACACCAGCACTAGGGTGGGCCATGCTCCCCACTCCCTCTGTTCCCCCAGGCCCCGTTACACCCCCAGCTGATGGACCAGCACTGCCTTGCAAAGGCTGATGTGAACTGGAAGGGCCGTCCAGAGGTTGGTGGACTGGCAGGTCAGCCTCTTGAGGTTGCCCACTCGAGGATGAGCTGCTTGTGACCTGTGTACCAATTGCCCCTCCAACAGATGCTGGCCTTGGAGTGTCATTTTGAGATTTCAGTGTTCCCATGGGTGGTGTGTTGAGTTGTTCTGGTAAACTGGACAGCTTCCTTGCTGCTGGCACACACTAGGAGACAAAAGAAGACTATTCATATAGATACTGGCTACTACATATTCATCACCCCGTGAAAGGTAATCAGGGTCAAATATTTAGTTACAGTACTTGGCTTAATTACACATCCCTGCATGTGCATCATGTTTAATGGTGCAGTCATTGCAAAATTAAATGTCTCCAGATCTTAAATAATACATCAGATGCTTAACAGTCGACAATTGTTCTTGTAAATCATTTTAATTTTATTTAGGAATTTTCAATGCATTTGATGCCAAATGGATCAAAAGCATGGGGAAAGGGAGAAACAAAGCGTACAACTGGCATGGGTATGTGTCCATAATATGCATTTCAGTTCAATATATGTATGTGTGATTGCCAACCTGATCCAGCTTTGTACGAGGGACATTTTGCTGGTGAAACATGAGTATCGAATCTGTGTGGCCATGAATTACTGCCTCAGCAGCGCTGAAACACATGAGAAAGGTACAGTTAGTTAGGCTTTGTTTACGACTCCCTGGATGTAGAAAACAAAGAAAATGTAAAGTTCAGTACATAGGGCAATTGCCCTCCAGAATCAGCCACCTGCTCACCTATTGGCTAGGCTGGTGGTGAAAACGTACACCACTTGCTGAGCAGGACGGGGCAGGTCAGATCGGAGGCCCCCTGAACTAAAAGCATATCCTGCAGGAGGAGCAGACGATTGCCCTCCAACACCTCCAGTACCGCAAGTACCAGCGATCATACGCTCTCCTGAGAGAGAGAGAGAGAGAGAGAGAGAGAGAGCAAAATAAAAAATGAAATGGAAAAAGATCCTATAATCACGATTCTCTTGTGGAACATTAATACATATAAAGGACAAAGTACTGTTGCACACTCAAGCGACACTGCACTTTCAGACTTTCTTTTTTATTGGTTTCAACTTAAAGAGGAATAATGCAGGATTGGCGATTTCATCTCTGGTTTCGGTTTTGTTTTTCGTTTTCGCTCGTTTTATGCTTGCATATTTCTCTGCAGAGCTTCCCTGACAGCTTTAGCGTGTATATTTATACATATATAGGCTATATATAAATATATAAATTGCAAGCGTGGTTCTTCTTGTTCTTTTCGCGTCTCTTACTTCTAGATGTAAACAGCAGACGATCGTTTATCAGAAAGTTGCAAGGTTGTAATAAGCGGATAGGGACACTAGGGGCGGGAGGAAATGTGACTGTTTTCGATAAAACTGGTCAGTCAAGCAAAACAACGATTTCTAAGGGCAATTCCATATCAGTTGGAACAGGTCCGACACCATGGTCCTCAGTTTTTCCTGATTTTTGGTCCAAATGTTCCTCCATGTCTCATTAGAAGAAAACCAACATTTTAGCTGGGTATCTTGTTTAGTTTCTGAGATATGGCTCTTCAAATGTGGTTAGACGCGTCCTAAAAAAAGGCTGAAAATTCTGGATTTAATGAGCACCACTTTTTTTTAAACCCCTCTCCTCTCTTAAGGCTACCATATTATTTTCTAAAAATTTGAACACTGGGGCAGTACCCTGTGTTGTTGTCCAAAATCATAAAGGAATTACAGTCCTTCCCACCATTGGAGACTTATTCATCGAAACAAACCCATATTTGTTTTGAAAGCAATGAAAAAAAAAACCTGTTTTTGTTCTCTTATGGTCATGAATGGCTAGCACTCACAGTTTTAAAACTCTACATATATATAGTCCATGAGTAAGAGAACATGTTGACAAAAAATTGAGAATGTTAGTTTTCGTATTTCGAGGCTATGAGCCTTCAAAGTTGGCCAAAATGGCGTTTTTTCCTAAAAATGCCACTTTTATTGCCTTTTTCCAAGGACAAGATGAAATGCAAATCCAACATTTCTTTTTTTCTGCAATAGTGTGGCACTTTGTAGATCATGTGAATGTGGTAGATCCAACCTGTCCATTTTAATATCCCCACAGCACATGTCTGAAGTTAGAAAAAATGAAAAAATGTCTTTGCTGAAGGAGGTGTTGGTTTGATTTGTATGAACCTCTTAGAAGGACAATATGGGGTGTAAACCCATTTTGTCTTTTTGAGGGATCAGCATGCCATCCTGTTAACAGGATAAAAATCTTATATCCCATTTTTACTCTTTATTGATCCCTTAGAATATGTCCAAAAGTTGTCATAAATGAAAAAAGGCGACTAAATTGAGGGGCTTAAATGGCCAAGTGGATCAAGTCACACAAGGCTAAAAATGAAATATAAGACAGAAGAGATACTGAGGGAGAACACTGTGAAATGTATAACCCCTGCTATGATGGCCTTTGAACCCACTGTGTCCTTAACTGAGGTTCATTCTTATTAAACAAATTTCTTCTGCATGAAGCATATTGTCTCCTGGTTGCTGTTGGAGTTACCGTTGGATGCAGCTTGCATTGTGATTTGTTCTAATGGTATCCCTGGACAATTAACCCGAGATCCACTTAGATAAACATAACCCTAGGACCAGTGAAAATCCTACACTTTTTGGTCATCCATATCCATCCATAAGTTAAACCCTAAGGGAGGATTTTTTTATGTCACACAAAGTGGGTACCAATCAACTCCAAATGGTCTGAAACATACTCCTACATAATATCTCAAACCATGATTTTGGCCTCAACACTTCAGCAAATTTCATTTTTTTGTTTTTTCCCATTCGTTTCAATGGGAAATAGTTTTTTGCGAACAACTCTTGAACGGAAGGTCGTAGACTCAATCTGATTTGCTCCATCAGACATAATTCGACCATGAGGATCAAGCAAGAAGTAAATGTTTATTTCTATGACCTTCCGTTCTCTAGATATAGTCTTTTTAAATTGTATTTCCTGTTTTAAACCAACTTCCGGTTATCACAGGATATTAGGGACACAGTGGGTTCAAAGGCCATCGTAACAGGGTTAAACATTTCACAGTGTTCTCCCTCAGTATCTCATCTGTCTTATATTACATTTGTAGCCTTGTGTGACTTGATCCACTTGGCCATTTAAGCCCCTCAATTTAGTTGCCTTTTTCATTTTTGACAACTTTTGGACATATTTTAAGGGATCACTAAAGAGTAAAAATGGGATACAACATTTTTATCCTATTTACAGGATGGCATTCTGATCCCTCAAACAGAAAAAAATGGGTTTACACCCCATATTGTCCTCCTAAGAGGTTCATACAAATCAAACCAACACCTCCTTCAGCCAAGACTATTTTTCATTTTTTCTAACTTCAGACATGTGCTGTGGGGATATTAAAATGAACAGGTTGGATCTACCACATTCACACGATCTACAAAGTGCCACACTATTGCAGAAAAAAAGAAATGTTGGATTTGCATTTCATCTTGTCCTTGGAAAAAGGCAATAAAAGTGGCATTTTTAGGAAAAAACGCCATTTTGGCCAACTTTGAAGGCTCATAGCCTCGAAATACGAAAACTAACATTCTCAATTTTTTGTCAACATGTTCTCTTACTCATGGACTATATATATGTAGAGTTTTAAAACTGTGAGTGCTAGCCATTCATGACCATAAGAGAACAAAAACAGGTATTTTTTTCCATTGCTTTCAAAACAAATATGGGTTTGTTTCGATGAATAAGTCTCCAATGGTGGGAAGGACTGTAATTCCTTTATGATTTTGGACAACAACACAGGGTACTGCCCCAGTGTTCAAATTTTTAGAAAATAATATGGTAGCCTTAAGAGAGGAGAGGGGTTTAAAAAAAAGTGGTGCTCATTAAATCCAGAATTTTCAGCCTTTTTTAAGGACGCGTCTAACCACATTTGAAGAGCCATATCTCAGAAACTAAACAAGATACCCAGCTAAAATGTTGGTTTTCTTCTAATGAGACATGGAGGAACATTTGGACCAAAAATCAGGAAAAACTGAGGACCATGGTGTCGGACCTGTTCCAACTGATATGGAATTGCCCCTAAGCGATTTTATGACTATGAAAAAGTTGCATAGGGTCTCTTTAACACAGTCAAGAGTACAACCTGATGATGATTAAAGAACTAACCCGACCCTCCCACCACCACCCATCCCCACACCCTCCCACCTTATCAGACACTTTCAATGAACTTCAAGTGAGACACTAGCAGAGAGAGAAAGCGAGAAAGAGAGAGAGAGAGTTGCTCAAATATTCACTGACTGTTAAAATACACAGTTTTTGCTTGTATTTGACATCCACAGATGAGCCATGTGATAAGGTTGGCTTCTTGTTTGCAGTTCTCAGTTTTTAACACTAGATGGAGCTGAGCTAGTATTTACTTTATGAGACTGGCAGAATGTTTTACCATGTCAATATCCAAATAGCAACTAAAACCTTTACAAGAACAGTCTTAATACTGTGATGCAAAAATCCTGATGGAAAGTGATCGGAATGAAGTGAATAAAAACTAATTTGTTTAACTTTGTCAGTGACTAAAACGTTCTGTCTCTCTTTCTCACAGGTTCTTCTTCTTCTTCTCAAGGATCTCTTAAGATCTGTCATATTTAAGAGGACACAAAAATGGCAAACGCAATTGGAGGCCATAATTTGCTCGCAATTTGCCAAATCCTATGTGTCCTCCAGGGGTCAGTAAAGGCATTTGGTGCTGTGAATTGTGCATGTCTGCTAGTGCTCTTTTAGTGTCAGTGAAGAAGACTCACGATGAAGTGCTGCTATGTTAGGTTTGTCCTCATCCTCCTCTGTGTCTCCTCCAGAGCACCACTCATCACCACTGTAGGGTTGCTTCTTCTCCAGAACACAGCGACGCTTGCTGCGCATTACACCGTCTAGACATGCACGCACACACGCACACACACACACACACACACACACACACACAAAGGGAGATAAAGCAAGAGATTACTGTCTGTCAAAGCAATATTTGTGCTTGGGGTTTTCAAAGACATCCAAGAAATTACACATAGAAACCACCTGCATGAGTCTATTTAAATCAAAGGCAAGATGAGAACCAAAGCCTCACATGACTGTGCTGACAGCAAGAGGAAGTGAGAGTAGAGTGTACTTGAAGTACTCTACAACCTTGATCAGACAAGTGCAGCAATGAAAGATGGTCACTGTTGCGTATGTGCAACTGAATAATAAAACACAAATTAAGTTGTTGTATTTCAGTAAGGATATTCAATAAATGTATGAAAACATCTCAAACAAAGAATTTCATATGAATATGCAGAGACAAAGGAACAATTGTCCATCAAAAATAAATAATGAATGCAGGCCCAGAACATTTCAGTTATTGATAAAATAATAATGTGTTGAGGGTGCACTAAGTCATCTAAACTTGTAAACTTTGAAAATGTGTGTCCACACTAGTGATGCTCCGATCGATCGGCCGCCGATCATGATCGGCCGATATTGGCTAAAAATGGCTTGATCGGTGAAGCTCAAAAGCGCCGATCAAAAAAGCCGATCATGTGACCTACTGTAAATTACTTGCGTGACATCTTTTCACCTGCAGGCGCAGCGCACAGGCACACAACAGCCTAGAGTAGAGAGGAGCTTGCAGTGGCAAACATGAGTAGGCTAAAGGTTCAGTGTAAAATTAACCATGTGCAATGTATGTCGTGCTGAAATCCCTCGAGGTGGAAGCCAAAGACGTTTTAACACCACTGACGGACAACTGAATATGTCGGGTAGCCTATGAGAAACTAAACCAGCCAACTTCCCCATCCTTCAATCAGCCGACTGTAGGCCTACTAACGATAGGGATGATAAGATGGAAAGGCATTACGTTCAGAATTAATTTGCCTCCTCGAACAACCTGTATTTCGTTGTGGAGGATAAAGCCCAGTTACGATTTTGCAAATATCTGTAGCCTAAAAGATTTTTGAAAGACAGTCAGACTCTCACATCTAAAGACAAATCATAGAGTTTTAAGTCACAAACTAGTCACAGACTATGCAGACATGCGATAATATCAGACATGTTTGATATTGTTGTAACGGCAGAATTAGAAAAAGACTCCGACTGGCTTACAACCGCTAATTAACACCTTACATTAAACGAGTACACGGGAGCGCGCCGCACCATGATTTCTGTCCCGACTTTGGATATTTATTCATCGACTGTGAAAACATGGCAATATCGCGCAATGTAAGTCGGCCCTAACCTGCCTTGATCCACGATATTACCCCGCAGGCATAAAATACTAGCCTAATGTGTATCTCCCCGCGTTACCAAACAGTAGCCCATTGACAAGCTGAAGAATAGGCATATTAGCTTCCCAAGCGCAGACGCCTGTCCAATGTCCCTGCTAGCTTAGCAGCGCACTTTATTGACTCAAACTGGTGGCATTTAACGGCATGTTTCAGTCATGGGGGATTCCAAGATAAAAAAGACTTGCAATTTATTGCTTACAGTAGCTTCCATTATTTCTTTTTTGGGGGATTTGGAACAGAGAAAAGGCCATAGTTTTGCACTTTGAGGCAGTAGGTTTTGATGTAACACGTTTTTCATTTAATGTAGTCAGTCTATTTAGAAGCTATACTTTTCAAGTAGCCTAGGCAATGTAATTTGGTCCCATCCCATTTAGGTGATCTGTGTGTTGGTCTGCCTGACCCCCTCCTTGTATGAAATCATTTTATGTCTCGCTGCATATTTGGAAAAGATGGCCAAAGTTATTTCATTTTCTAAATACAAATCGATAAATGGTGGTTCTTCAACATCTTGATAGGCCTACTGTCTTTTATGCCACTTACATTAATTCATAGTTAGTTTAATTTCTACAAATGATGCAAACTCTGCTAGACTATTGTTAAAAGACTCTCATTCCCCTGCCATTCTGTGATCGGCAGTGATCGGCAATCGGCCGATCATGATTTTGATGATCGGTAATCGGTGATCGGCCCCAAAAATGCTGATCGGAGCATCTCTAGTCCACACCAGCCAAAACACTTGGAAACTCACACTAAAAGGCCTCCTCTCCTGCTGGGCATGCATGCTAAACAAGTACAAGCTAGATACAAAGATACTACTTTCTAATGACACATGGTTTATAACAACCAGACTACAGTAAAGGGCTCTCAGTTATGACTGGGAAAAACAAATGGGTAAATAGCAAATGCAACTTCTCTGTCTGGTGGGATGATGCAAGATTAACCAATGAATACAAGGTCAGTAAAGCCTGAGACATTATTGGCAGCTTGGTGTGGATGTCACACTTCCACCATTACTGAGAGTGTTGGGTCAGTGGGTTGTTTCTTTTGTTTCTTCAATGACTGCTCTGCCAAATTTTTTCAATAAATCCTGTACTACAGTACATGCTATTGCAATTGTATAGTGACTTTTCAATGGAGAAGCGAGATCATGATGAAAGCGATTCAGAGATTTCACACATCACAAATGAGGCTCCATAGTGCAACGTTGGTAAACTAAATAACATTTAGGTAATGGAGTTTTCTTCCATGTCAAGATTTTTCAGCAACATAATTTCTAACTGCAATTCAGGAAAAAATGTAATACAATTCACCTATGCCATACAAAATCTGCTGCCTTGCCAACGATTACAGACAGTGCATAGCCAGCTAGAGAACAGGAAGGAAGGAGGGGAGAGAGAAAGAGAGCGCTGACTCATTTGTTAACATAAAGCTGTGTCTGCTGGGAATAAAAGAGGATGCTTAAAAGGTCATCTGTTCCTCCTCTGCTTTGACACTGTGCACAGGCTGAGGACAGACTGTCATACCTCCCTCTAGCTTCACACACTCAACCTTCTTCACTTTACCCTTAATATGCTTCCTCAAACATATGTCTCCTTCACTCTTGACTGAACTGAGACTTATCCTGACTTATTTCTACAATATGATAAAAGATATACTATCAATGTATCGCGACACAAATATAGGTGCAACATCTTTGAATTGTCTTTGTCTATGTCCATCTGTATGTCAACTGAGAAGTCAAAGGACATGGCATGTAAATACTTTCTCTTTAATCCTACTGTACCTTTAGCATCAGGCTCCAGGGAGTCTCTCAGGTCACCTGCGTCCATGGAGATGGCTCTCTCCCGTTTAGTCTTGGTCTTCAACATTGTTACTCCTCCACCAACACCTGATGGACCCACACTGTTCAATCCGGGAGAAACCTGGTTCGTTTTGACTCCATGGCTTCCAATCCCAACACCCTTAGTTCCAAGGCCTTGCTGCTGGTTCGCATCAGAAATCTGAGTTTCGGTGCTACTAACCACTTGCTTACCATTAGTGGTCAGTTTATTTTCAGGGTGCATTTGATTGGTCGTTGATAACAGTACTGGCAAGTAATGTGTTGTGTGTATTCCTGAGGCTCACAGAATTTCACACAGTACTGCAGACAAAATAAAGAGGGTAGAGGTCAGTAGAGATAGTTCTGATGCCCTAAATGAACATACAGTACCAACATTACCACCAGTTTCATATTTGGGTGGAATAGTCATGTCGGAGTTGAGGTTACCATGCTTGTTTCATGAAGGGTGTGCAGAAAAAAATGTGCTGACTTACACCAACAATTTGACTTGGCCGATACATCCATCAATGTAGCAACTTCCTTCTTTCAGAAATCTACTGAGCAGCATGCTGTCTTCAGCTCTCTCTAAGAGTAGGAGAGGCAGAGAGAGAGAGAGAGAGAGAGGGGGGGGTAGAGATTCTCAGTATAATGACACATGGTGAAACTGATTGAGTCAGTTTCTGCCAATCCATAAAATACCAGAGCTGTCAGAAAAAAACCTCAAGGTTTCCTTCTCAAGGAGTGGAGGGGCTTGATGTTCTGAACGGTCTCCAGTTCAACACGCTCCACCCATAGCAACCAGCTTTCTGAACCACAAAAACTCCCCTCAGACATTCCACAGTACCCTCTCCAAGTCTCTCTCAGCTGGCTGTCTCTCTCCCGCCACTACTTTCTCTTAGCATAGCAGTAGTACGTTCCAATCAGAAGCCTTGCCTACCAAACCCCAGACACAAAAGAGTACATCTGGGAGCAAATATTCATACACACATCCTGTACATGTACATACACATACGGCACTGACGCAGTGAAAAGTATTTGAGTAAGTAGTTGTGAGGCTACATTCACAATTCAGGCCCTGTCTGATGTTTGTGAATGCGGTACTCATAGTACAGAGCCAACACACAGCAGTGACATTCCTCACCCTGTTCAGGCATCCCAAAGCAGTCACAAGCACCTGCTCATGTTCATTACTCCTGGCCCTGATGTGTTTCTAGATCTCAGATGTCAAAATGTTTACTATAAGTTGTAGGCCTATGTTCAAATGAGAAAAAAAACAATTCTACCTCCCCATCACCATGGCTGGAACATTGTGTTTTCATGTCCATCCATTCATACAAATGTGATATCAAAAGAATGGTCAAAGGTCAAGGTCACCATGACCTCACGTTCTTGTGAACATGGTACATCAAAAACACCTTGAGGGAATTTAACGTGATGGATGAATGAGGATACTTCACAATTGATGGAGTGGTGGTGGTTCCAGTCTGCACAAAGGGGTGTGTTTCGCGAGATCCAATATCTCATTGCTGTAATTTGAATGACTTGGAATATATCTTAAAAGTTTCCCTACGAAAAGTTTCCGTAGTGATGGTTGTTTTCTTACTGAATTTAATATCTTTCTAGTTTCTAGGCTGATCTTTATCTGTTGTCAAGCAAGCACGTACATAGCAACCATTGTTTTCAGCCATGGAAAAGCAAAATAATTGTCATACACAGTATATATAGAGAGAGAGAGCTTCAACTGACAAAATCAACCACAATCTCTATGCCAAAGCAGACAGCAATCAGTTTACGCCATGGTTTTATTACTTGAGCTGATCCGCACTCTACATATTTTGACCATGGATTTTTGCTCCTTAGTTAGATACCAAAACTAAGAATTGGTACCTAGTTCTTTAACCTATATTCAGAAATCCTTAAAAATTAACATAATGAAAAAAGATGTGTAAACGATTTCTCTATTGACATTTCAATATTTTTTAATGAAGATCATTCTAACAGAACTTGATACCAAACGGAAACTAATTTGATTCTGGGAAACATAGGCCAAATGAACTTTAATTTTACGTTATTACCAATGCAAAGAATTGTTCAGTAAAGGACATAGGTGAAGATGAAGTTTCAAAACTGAAAAAGTATACAGCCACATGAAATGTCAGTCTCTGCTAATGTTTTGTTAATATCCTTTTACTTCGCTTGATTTGGCGCTGGCTTAACCTATTCCCATCCTCCCTCTTTCCCTCAATTTAGACCTTCTCTACAGCACCTTAAACACTCCCTTGTTTCTCATTTTCAACATGATACTGTAGTTGCCATACAGCCTATTCTCGAGAGAGTTAAACAAACTACAAGCATAACAACAGGTTACCTAAGGGAAAGTGCCTTGATCAGAAATCAACAAAACAAAACAAACAATTAAAAAAACAACAAACAAAAATAGGTGAAATTTGAGTTTTATTCCTTTTCAAAATGTGTCAGCGGTAACAGTGTCATGGCTGATTTGTATTAAAAACTGTCAACACTACTCACAATTCCAATGTCTTAATTCTCTCATCCTTTCCAAATTGCTGCTAAGGATTACAAGGCCATTCTTCTTCCTATATTTGCTGTTGTCAAATGTGCTATTGTTAGTCACACTTTTTGTGTTATTGAAGTTTTCACTTTCATTACTTGGGGTAAAAATATGTCTGTTTTCGTTATCAAAGTTAGATGTCCTGTTCTAGTACAGGAAATTGAGCAACACTTCATTTCCTTCACCAACTGTTAGTGGCATGAGTAGGCCTTATGCAGTCAACATTCCTTCTTGACATAAAATGATGATGTAACATTGATGTTATCAATCTGAGCATTCTAACCTTTTCTATTCAACAGTATGTTGGTGTAAATCTAAAAAAAAAGATGTGAAAAAATAAAATACAGTGGAACCATGTCAGAATCTGAGACAATTATGTACAAAGGGCAGAGAGTACTATCATAGTATCAGTCAGAATTATATCAAGTAATTTCAATAGTATGTTTACTTTCGACAATAGGATTGTCATACAACTGAGTACAACTTTCACAATAATATTTTTCCAGCTTCCTCAGATAATCTGAATTCCTGTTTTTTTTGCTGAAAACCAAATAAAATCACATATGTTTGGCACTGTGATATTGCAAATAGACGCACCAAAAGATCATGAAATCACTGGGGAGTTGGGTCATATTACTGAGGCAACAAGCCATAACATTGACTAGATCTGAGCAAATAGGCTACCAGTGATTGAGAAGCAGGACAAAACCCTGCGCCACGCTGAGAGTTGGTTATTGATGAAAACTAAGAAGCACTGCTTGACTGCGATTTTTGACAGTCATATGAACAGTATGAATAAAGAACAAGATGGAGAGATCTCGGTTGATGTAGAGATGCTCAGTCATTACTACATTTTTAGACATCTCAGTATTACTCTGTGTGTTTCTCTCTAGATGACGTTTGTGTTTGGGGTGAGGCACAAATGTTCACAATAAAGTAACTATAGTTACTAGCCTACAAGAAGAGCTGTTGTGGAGAGTTATACAGGATTTTTTAATCACATATGGTAGATTTTACAATGAAGTGGCTCATTTCATTTTTGTATCAAAGCAAAGCAAAGATCCATCTTTGAGAGCTACATTTTTCCTGTGGGAAGGCTCAGCGTTTGGAGAGAGAAAAGAGGAGTATGTCAAAACTCACAATTTTGATTGTGCTGTAGGGACTCCATGTCTATGGAGGAACATTGTAATTATTCTCAGCAAGACGGTTTGTTAACTCTGCTCATGGGCCTAGGTGTGTGTGTGTGTGTGTGTGTGTGTGTGTGTGTGTGTGTGTGTGTAGTTTCAGAAAAAGCAAAGATCTCAAGGGTAACAATATTGCAATATATTGATAGGGGGATGAAGAGCAACTGCTGTTAGAGACAACTGGCATTCGGAGATAGGTGTGGAACTAAATATCAATATGGCTATATCGTATTACCTTTTTTTTGACACTGGTAACAAGTATCGATATTTTACTGAAATATTAACACCTACAATTCAGTCTTGGACTAATCTGCCAATTTGACTTTTAGGTACTGTACCAGGATACCTAAAACTCTATCTAACCTAAAACTATTTACACCTTATACACTGTTTCAATTCAGTCATTATTGTGGACAACGTATTGTGACTGTATTGATTTGTGAGTTACTCTGTGATTCCCACCCAACAGCTGCTGACTACCTACACTCCTGAACCAGGAAGTTATAGAACCAGCATGCGCATGGGATCAAGGGTTATATCTTGTGGCATTTTCTGGGAAACCAGCCAACTAGGAGTAAGGAGTAACACGGATTGGAGTCAAGAGTACTTGTAAACAGAAAGTGAACAAAGGAAGGATAATTACATTTATGATGGTGGAAAGTACTGCAGCTAACAGGCTAAAACTTCTGGTCTGCAACACTAAATTGAGTCCCCTTAGTGCTTGTCCAGGTTCATCTCTCAGCTGCTCTGTGACCACAGGCCAACCTACGGTATACTCAGGATAGCCTGTGGTGTGCCATATAAGATGGGGTTTTTTTTTCCGGATACATGACAGCAAATGCTCAGAAATAAAGATAAAGATGTGAGATGGCGAGGCCTGTTCTTTGTGGCTGTCTCCTCAGGTGCATGCACAAGAAATTAAACATCTTGTCCTGTATTAAGTTGCTACAGAGTACTGATAGTTTTGCATAATTTATGCTTGGACTTGTCTAAGAAAATGACAGAGAGACTATAATGGTGCTGCTCTAGAAATATGAATCCAGTTTTAACTGTACTGAATGGAGTAATTCACGATTACTACTACTTTTTCCACACATCAAAACAATCTCTAGATTCTAGTTTCACTATATAGGTCTACACCTTACGTTTCAACTCCAATCTGCTAGGTGGAAACCTTCTCAGTATCACATTATTCTTTCATAGCTCACCCTGGCCACGCTGCCTGTAACTCACCCCAAAGCTCTCAGATCACCTTCCCAGATAACACACAATTTGTCAACAACACAAAATCTGCTTGGCCTTGCACCACTCTATAATGCACATTGCCTTATGAAATACATATGCATGGAAAATATTTAACAAGACTTCGTATCAGAATATTAAATAGAATTTTGGGAGTTGTAATATGGCACTATTGAAAAGTCACAGAGATTACAAACTTAATATATTTCTGGTACATGTAGTGGATTGTCAACTGACAGTGGCTGGTGAAAAAAAAGTAAATATATTACTATACAATTTTACACCTCCCAGCCTTTATTTTGCCTTTGGAGGCCATTTTCATATCAGAAAGGTCAATATCCTTTGTATTGTATTGTACTGATCTAACTCTGAAAGGATAGACTTGGTCTGATATTGCTACTGTTTCAACTAGCCTACAGTGATTCAGGTACTGAACAAGATATAATTCAGTACAGGATGTCTGGGTGTGTCAACCATAAGAACTGTTCTTGAATTGTGCACTGAGACAACAGATGATAAAAGTGTCATCTTGATGCTTCACAGTTTCTCCTTGTTGTAAAAAGAGCAGCATGGCCACCTGTGGAATGAACACTAGTTAGCGTAGCCTGCACTTGTGTGCCAACTTTGGGTCACTTTTCAAACTTTTCTCTTTGCACGAGTAAGACAAAGTGTGGATCTACCCTCTCCAGCGATCATGCTACATGATAAACGGTTACTGGATAAATAGATCTCTCAGGCCAATAACTGTGAACAACACTCTAGGTCCAGGCTCTTTGAGAATGTAACATCTAAGAACTGACTGTGTGTAAACAGTGGCCTAGACTGAGAGGCATTGAGCTAGGGCACAGAAAAGGACATGCGGTGGGTTTCAACCTCAAAGACAATTCAGATCAAGTTGCACACCCTGCAAACCATGTCCAGTGCTATAAATAGCCCAGCTGAATCTCACAGACTGACAGGGAGACCAACATAATTTGCAGTGAAGGATACAAGCAACTGAAGAGTGTCTTGGGTGTGTCATCACAGACATGGAGGAAACCTTGACAGTGTTACCATGGAAATTTGAACTTATCTTGATTTCATGGTGACACTCTCAGAAATGTAGCTCTTAAGGAATTTAAAGGAAGTCAAAACAATGATGGGTTCCTGGCAGTGCCATGGATAGGTGAATGAGAAATAACTTTGAGTCAACATATGGAGTGCACTCAAATAAAATTGAAGTCTCACTTTAGATATTGTTATTCAATGATACATATAATTCCCAGAATAACACAAGGTCAAAGGCCAGACCTTATAACACAACTCCGAGTAGCCTAAATAAAGTTTTAAAAACGCATGCATTACTAGTGTTGGTGTACGGATTACCTATCCCACCATTGTGCAATGCACCACAAAATGATAATATTTTCATCACAGATGTGTCTGATGATCTAACAGGCTACTGCACAGATTTAATCAATTGTTTCGTTCACTCTACTGTCAACTGGTGACGAAAGACAAGAAACACGTAACAGGGTTTTCAACCAGGTGCCTTGCCACCTGGATGGGTCTCACTTGATGCTGTAACTGGTGTCGAAATGGGGTTAGACACGCCGTAAGTAAAGTAACAAGTGTGCGCAGTTCTTTTCAGAGACAACAGCTGAATTGAATAATTACTCTCTGTGGTATGTCCACGTATCACATAGTCCTCTCAGCCTTTTCCATGCTGCGTTGAATTAGCTGTCCAGCTAACTTAGCTGATAGCAGCATATCCCCAGACCAAATTCTTGAAGTGCCTGACAGAAGTAGCCAAGCAAACAGGTCGGTATACAAGGCTGGATAAAGGACACTCACTTGCTTGATGACGATAAACCACCCATACGTTATACGACCATCTGGATATGACCGCACATACATTAATACAGCAGTGTACGTCACACTAACATTTTGTATACTAAGTCACATGGAGCATGGCCTGGTGCGACAATCTCCTTTCTGATTAGCTAAGCTGGCTCTGGAAGCTAACGACAGTTTGCTAGCTGACGGCTACGGTAGCTGACGTTGCTACAGTCTTGCTAGTTCAATTGGGTTACACATCTGCACATGATCTCTCTGTGTAAGTCCCAACTTAAGATGTAATTTATTTCAAAACAGTATGTTTGTCAATAAGGCGAGTCGTACACTTTGAAAAGTCGCAAATATGCATGATAGATTGGTTATGTCGGTGGAACTATAAATTTCCTACCCCATTCCGCTGTCTGTAAGAGGCCGATGTCAAGAATGACGGCAAACCGACATCACCTGAAGTGGCCGCCACTGCTTTCATTGCTGCCACTGCGCAATATCCCCTCGGCTATAACAATCAAATGCCAGGTAACGTTACATCTCCACGTATTC
Source organism: Sardina pilchardus (assembly GCF_963854185.1). Classification (NCBI taxonomy): domain Eukaryota; kingdom Metazoa; phylum Chordata; class Actinopteri; order Clupeiformes; family Clupeidae; genus Sardina; species Sardina pilchardus. Next base: position 4,583,515 of record NC_085006.1, read on the forward strand.
GAGTAGCCTACAACCCTTTGGGCAAAACAGATTGAAGATTTCTCAGATTAAAAATCCACGCTGTAAACGAGACCTTGAGTTGACCATGTAGCCTACAGTGACTTGGAGAAGGGGAAAGACACTGCACGACACTGTCCATAGGTACCACCAGATCTGAGTGCTCGAATAATACAACCGACTGATGTGGCGAGTCAGCCACCCGCTTTTTTCTTCATTGATGGTAAGCGAAATCAGCCAACAACAAACTCCACACAGCTTTCACACTGGCTGCTTTGTAGGTCATGTAGGTCATTAGGACAATGCCAGAACAACGCACAACAGTAGCCTAGCCTAAATGCCAAGTTTGCGATGATAATAATAATTTTGATTAAAAAAAAAAGCCCAACAACTGTAAAAGCCTAGGCTATGTAAACTATAGGCTAATTAATTAAATTTAAATTAGATTAGTCCTATTATTTATTAACAACAGCAACAACAATATGTTGCTATTTATTATTACTATAGCCTATTTGTGATAATAATAGGCCTATAATAGCCTAATGATGATGATGATGATGACGATGATTATAATTATTATAATAACAATAGGCCTAATAAATAACCTATTATTAGGCCTAAAACAGATTTTTTAAATTATTATTTTGTTGTGTTTGATGGGAGGAAAGTAGGCCTAGATGCTTTTGCATTTATTAATTCAGAAGGGCATAACAGGTAGCCTATACTTTCACCACCTATATGCAGACTAGTGTTATCATGATGATTAAAGAAGTGTTTCTTGAAAAGCACTTTTTCTTAAAGCGGAGCACTGAGCCAGAAAGGATTTTGGATCTTGTGGTGAGATGTTGTGAAGCAGCTTTTCAGGTGAGGACTCCCTCTGGTGGACCTAAATACTTTAGGCTACTAAACCAAAAAATATTATCCCCACAAGAGGAGTTCTGCTGCCCTAAATAGGCCTACCTCCTGGCCACCTTAAATCACAGGACAGACAGGCCAGCCCCCCAGGATAGATTTGCTATGCAGAAAATGTGTTTTATAGACTAGAAATCCCATTATGGCACTGATTATGATAAGTAATGCAATTGCAATAATTATAATAATTATAATTACTGCATGGCTTTTATACAGCATGGCAAAATAACGCTATAGGCCACACAGTTAAGCAACACAATGGTAGGCCTACTTAGGTCCCTCCACTTGTCCCATCATGATGGCTCCCTTTGTCTGTCAATCACTTATTGAATGGCTTGAATGTTAATATTTTTTTGGAGCATAAATAACAACAATAAGCAACAACAAAAATATTTTCATAAACTCTCATGTAGGCTACTGTAGCTCTTGGGAAATGAGTTTGTTGTTAATGCCACTTGTGACATGACCTCCCTTGTAGTCTAGCTCTAAGCTATTTCTAGCACAGGCCTAGATTTTGGGAGATCATTATCCTGTTAACTTTTAGGCTATACTTGCTGTGTGGCAAATATAGGCTTGAGATGAAACAGGAGATGGAGCAATGGGCATTAGTGATCACAAAGGGAGAGGAGAGGAAAGCAAAGAGAACAGAGCTGTGTAATAGAGGGTAACGAGGATCTTGAGATTGAGAGGGGAATTATGTTGTCATAGAAACTAGGAAGGATCTGAAGACCTTGCTAAAATTGATTTAACTCTAAGATTGCTAACTGAGGGAATAGTGCAAATAATAACAGTGAAACCACACTCGGAGAGGTGCATTTAAAGCATGCTTCATTCAACCCAATCATGTAATCTCAGTGCAACAAACGTCTATCTTTAATACAGAGAGTCCCTTAGAAGAGATATATAAAAGTAGAGATGAAATGTAAAATGTACAAGATAGCCTACATCAGACATGGAAGTGTCCTGGATCATAATCAATAGGAAGCATCATCAAAAGCTGAAAATTAAGTTAAGTGATGGAAGAGTGAAAAACAGACATAATTCTGGCCTGCGGGTGTGTGTGACAGGTGGCGGAGTCAGGTGTCTGCATAGTGTCCGTATGTGTGAGAAGTTTAATTAGAAATGCTAGTGATGCTGAATCCCCTTTGGAGGACAAGCTTTCCATATTAATGAAGACATGTTGAACTATAATGGCACTGAGAGAGCGCATGCTGGATCTGGATCTGCTCCAAAATGTAATAGGTTCTTCCTTGCCCCACGCTCATCGATCCACCAAGGTTTTGTATAGTCTGGCTGACTGATTGACAGACAGACAAACAAATGAACCAAACAGAAGAAATTAACTCCCCAAGATGTAATAACAGAGAGGGCTGAAGTGGAACAGTCATCAATGATCTTTGGTTATAGCAACGGTATACAATATAACAATAAAGCCTTATATGACGATGGATGGAGACCATTTGGACATACATGTAAGCTGTGTAGATACAGTATGAAGCCTGCAAAGGCTGAGGAATTGAATGCATATCTTATCAGGAGTATACATTTCAAGGATGTGGCTCAGTGAGTGAGTAGGCCTAGGCCTATAACTCATAAGTTAACCCAGAGTAAGTGGTAAACATTTTAAAAGGAGAACCCTATTGCTTTGTTTTAAGGATTTGTGAACATTTCGGCTTGTAGTAACAATGTTTCAAGCAGGCTGAAAACAAAGAAATGGAATGTAACTTACTGTATGTTGTGTTATAAAGGTGTTTTCATGTCAGTGGCATGCTGTTATACAGTTATACTGTAGTTAACTGCAGCATCCCATGTTTGCTTTTTATTTAGAAAATGTTAAAGGCCTCAGCTAAGTTAAACCGTAGGTTTTATTGGATGTGACTGGTGTGAAACCCATCGTGGTTAAACCCTTTATGCACTCTGAGTCCATATCAAAGAGGAATATTTGAAAAATGCCCAATCCTTTCCTTCAACCCTACGCTAGTTTCCTAAATCATTTCAGCCCACCACAACACCCCTCTCTTTTCTCTCGTGTAAGTATGCTCTCCAACTTCCAATACCTTTTCCTTATGCCAGACAGATATGATTTATATAGATAGCTTCAGGAATCCCATCATTAAATGTGATTTTCAGACACTGCCACAGATGATGAGATGGTTACCTGGCAACCAACAGTTTCCATGGAGACAATAACCCTACTATTGTGTTAGTAATATACAAGTCAGCCTACTAAAGAGACTCCAAACATTGTTCAATGTGGAGGGCAAACAAAGGCAAGTGGCCACACATTCACACAGCTACTTTTTGAATATAAAATCTTTCTCGTTAATAAATCTTTTTTCTTGTGTGTGTAATGGTATAGGCTACACATGTGTCCATGTTTGAATGCTTCCCATATTTCAAATGGAGTCTCAGATTTAGACCCGGGCATCCTAATCTTCCACTTCCTGCTTGAATCACCTGTTGATACCTCTGCCACTGTCCCTGTGCATCAATAATTTGACATTTTCCACTTTTTCCATTTTCAGTTGCAGTCTGTCACTAGTAGCCAATTTCACCGTCCACAGAGTTAACATTACAAGAGGATATTGACATGAACACCGAGGCACTGTGCTCTTGGACTCAAATTGCCATGCAGACATTTCTGGTTCTTCATGAGAATCCCTTTGAATGTTTACTAAGGATATTCTACCACACATGAGTGTGTGTGATGTTATGGTTTGTTATGTTTCAATGCTGTATTGATTAATACTGTATGTTTTACACAAGTATCATTCATTTCATCATGAGACCAGTAGATGGCAGTAAAGTTATTTTTTCAGTGGTGTCTCAGCACGACCACCTAATTAAAATCCGTAGTAGTGACATGAAAAAGGCACTCCACTGAGTGCTGATCACTTTAAATCTAACATTTGCTGGCACATTTCAAATTTAAGCTACTGGTGTAAGACTAGAAAAATGACAAGGAAATAAGAGAAATATAAGTATAGAATGTATGTCTCATGGATTAACGTGGTATTTACATATTATCAGTGCATCCTACTGGTCCTGCATTTGTTACACACTAATATGTGTGTTAATTAAACACAGTAGGCGACAAGCTGATGCTTAAGTGAGAGAAATTCTCTTCAGATCCAGGCTCTAAAACAAAATTCTCATAAACAAAGGCAGCAATGTGCTTTCCTTTTGAATCTGTGAACAAAAAGACATCCAAGCAATCTGGATTTCATTATTTTTCTTTGTCTCTCTCTCTTTCTGTGTGTGTGTGTGTGTGTGTGTGTGTGTGTGTGTGTGTGTGTGTGTGTGTGTCCTCCTTTTCCTTACATATATTTTTTGTTCAACCCCTCTCTCTTGATTCATTTAACTGAAATGGCTTGGCAGATTTCTTTCTCTTTCTGGGGTAATGGTTTGTGTCAGATTTTTTTTAGGGATAAACCTTTTTTGAATAGGCAGTGGGGGGATTCTGGCATATCAATTCAATGACAGTCAAAATAGTGGTGTTTAAGTGAGTTCATAGTGCATGTGCGTGTGCGTGTGGGGAGAGGAACAGCGAGAGAGAGAATGAGATGGATAAACAGCGTGTGTAAACGTTATGCAGGGAAGAGATATAGCTAGCGCTGCTCAATTTTCGCTGCCTGAAGCACCTCTCTGAAGAGTCCACACAAAAGTCCTGGCCTGGGGTGGCCTCTCTCGTCTGGAACAGCCAGCACAGTCTCATTAAAGGCATTGCATCGGTGGAACATACTTATAAGCATTGCCGCGTTTAACCATCGCCAATCCACAAGCACATAGAACATTCCAAATTCAGCATGAAGAGACACATATTGTTTACTGTGTGTGTGTGTGTGTTGTCGTCTCCAGTCTACACTGCTCATGGTGCTCCCCCACCTCCCCAGCATCTCCCGAAACTTTCAGAACACTGTCTCTGTAATTGATCCCACATTGGACATTTAAGTTGCCAGAAGCGATTCATATCGTTTTTATCTTTCAGACATGGCTTCTACTGCTTCCAGATGCGGAGGCACACCAGGGTTCAAGTTTGTTTTTCAAAAAACTGTAGTGCTATAATGCCTTTGCCTCCTAGAACTATGAAACTGAAACGAGAATTAAGGCCACAAAAGAGGGGAATAGTTTCTTTGTTGACTAGGAGGAGCTACAAATGTGTATCTGAATGGGTTTGTAAGTGAGTGAGAGTGTTTACTGTTTGATGTTTTTGGCTGTGTGTGCCTGCATGCTTGTCAAAGGGGTTGCTGAAAATCATTTGCGTGCGCTTCTGTTGATGTTTGTGTTTGTTTATGCTCCTGGGTGTTAAGTAAACATTATTGTTCCACATTTTAAATGGGGTTGGTTAAGGTTTTGCTCAGGAGCATGGTGCTCATTGAGAAAATGCTGTGTAGGAATAGTGGAGTTTTCAGAACATTGACTTGGATTTCATTCACATTCTTTCTTTAATAGTATGCACACTTGGCACATATTTAGAGCTATTAGAAAGTCATAGAATATTCTGAATCTGAGCCAGTATCAAAACTATTTGGATGAAGAGTGCTAAAGAGGATGTCAATCAATGTTACACACTCATTAATTGGCTAAAATCTTGAGTTTATTTTTCATAACTGTATTTCTTGCTAGCATGAGAAATTAAGAGATCTACATACTCTTGTTGTGAATTATTTGCAGGGTATTTCAGACACAAGGAGCTTACCTGCCCTGATCCGGTTTGGGGAAGAATGTAAAATAGCCAAAGGCAATGGATATATGGCTGATTCAAAGCTATTCTAAGGTGATGCTTGTCCCCATGCATTCCAGCACTGAGAGCACTGAGCAGTGGGACGGATGGGGAGTCAATGGGAGAAGGCCAGAGTGATCTCTTTGAAGGCTGCCTAGATTGCTTGCAGATTTCAGATAGAGCCTTAATCGCTCTTTCATTATCCCCACAGTGTTTATCTATGGAATCAGCTGAAGCTATGGCTTGATTGTTGGTCTAATTGCACATAATTGTAAACTGGCCATGAGAAAAAATAACTGGTGACTGGTTTGATAAGGATGCGACAAATGAGTTTTGGAAAATGAACCACAAACACTTATTACTCCCTTTTCCTCGCCACTAAAGAGGGAAACATTTGAACCAAAATAGGAAGCTGGTGAGGTCACGCTGAGTGTGCCGAAGGCTGTGGATGATTTCCCAGCTCGCACTAATCCTTTTGCCCAGTAGCAGAAGTTTCTACAAACAACAGAATGACACACCACTCCCCTGTTTTGGGTCAGTCGTGGAGAGGCCTATCTGATCGACTGAGCCCACCCACAATAGCTCCCGAAAACTCCCTTAATAAGAACTAGATGTGAGCCCTCCAGTAAGCAGCAGGCGATGAGCAGAGCCGTTTGAAACTAGGTTAGTAGGTGGGAGAAGAAGTGCTCTGTTGGTTTAGGAGTGGTGGGCGTTCGCTTGGGGTTGACATACTGGCTGGTAGGAAACTATTGTAGCCCTGGCCATCCGCACACTGACGGACAGTGCAGCAGTCTGTGCACAGCACATAAACACTCCATGCTACATTAGATTCCAAAGTCTTTCCACATGTTGTTTGCAGAAGGCCTCAGTGGTGCTTAAAGCCCAATCCCCATCTGGCTCTTTCCAGGTTAGCTTGTCTAGGAGTTCACACACTACATTCCCTGACATGAACCTGAGATGCTCCTCACGTTAGCACATGCACAGCCAAACTCATCCGCCCCTCTCTTGTGTCCCAATTGTATTCATGGCTAACATGTGGTTAATTGTCCCGCGGTATGTGTAATTCGTTCCATCAGATGGTAAAGAAGAATGCAACAGAATTCTCTCTAGAGGGTCGACCATTTGGTCAGGTAGCAAATACATTAAGTATTTTGAGTACCAGTTAAATGTATTCATGCGCATGTTAACGCTCTCCTGACACTCCAAAACTCCTCCACATTTCCAAGGGTCAGAGTTAGATAGAACCCGATGCCTGGAATCTGTTACTGTGCAGGCTGAACTTCAGTCTAACCCCTCAGACACTGGAGGTAGACTGTGCTTTAGGATGTGTCTTTATGGGCATACAGAGGAATTGTGTGCATAAAACGTCACCTTGTACATTATTGGGGGATTGTCAAGAAAGAATGCATAGAGGAGATAATGTAGCTATCTGAAATCAACCTGAATTTGGATCAAAACAAAAGCAACTGTCAGCAGGAAAAATATTTGTCTGCAACATATTTTCCTTTTTATTCAATGCAGACAGTTAACCCATCCCTCTTATTGCCCTCCCATCTCTGTGGCCTCCCAGGCCAGCCTGATGCCTCGGTGGTTTGGCAAGTAAAGGCCCCGGTACAGTTCACGCACCCGACTTGTCGTGCGACATGTTGACGTCACGGGGAACGTTGTAACCATGTATACTTGCGCGTGGTAGTCGCGACACAATTTGCAGTATTCTCCTGAACGGAGGCACGGTATCCATTGACGTTAATGGCAGTAGCAACTAGCTTCTTTGCTGATATTTCAGACTTAGCTTGCACAACTGAAGGATTAGCCTACCATCTCGTTTATGAGATGAGCTTGTGTAATCTCCCTAAATGGAAAGATATATATATATTTTTAGGTCTAGCAGATATCCTTTGGTTGAAAATAAATCTCTTCCTTACCTTTTCCTGGAATACTTATGTGCCTCGGTCCTAGTCATTTCCCCCTAATATCCTCCTGTTTCAACTCTCACTGGTAACTTCGTTAACTATCCAACGTAGTTCACGACTGTAAACAAATCAGTCATCCAAACGGCAACTCTCGCTGCAGCCTAGCCAAGTTAACTTCCCACTTTTCAAACTTACTATTATTCAAACTTCATGACTACAGTCGTTTTTAAAATGAATGGGCTTATTTAAGATGTTGGATAGGCTATATGATAATGCCTGAATGTGGTTTATGTGGTTGATGACTGTATAAGGACACTGGCTCCGTGAGCTTGGCTTCAATCTCTTCCTAGTTGTCGTGCGAGGTTGGCGCGCGCGGCTGATAAAAAATGTTCAGTGTCCGACAGGTCGGCGCGCGGCTGAAATGTGGCTTGCGACACAGGAAATTACGTCATTTTGACGTCACATTGTCGCGCGACAGGTCGGGTGCGTCGAGTATACTTCTAGCATTAGCCTGTCCCAGAGGATCTGGAGTGACTGCGTGGCAGGAATCGGAGGAGGCTGGAGTGGAGCAAAACCCAACGATACTGAGATGAATGATGAGCCAGAAGGGACTCGCAGGGTCAAAGAAATTGGGAAAGGTGTGCACAACGTGGAAATGAGAGAGAGAGAGAGAGAGAGAGTGTGTGTGTGTGGTGGGTTAAGCGTTAAGTGTTCTTAATGTTGTTATTGTTGTAGTAGTTGTAGATGTTGCCATTCATATTAAGTAGTGCAATACTTAAAACTGTTGTTTTTGCTGTTACCATTCCTGTTGTGAGATTGCCTGTTCCTGTTCCATCATTGTGGCATTAGAGATATCTAAGAGAGTATCTAGTTGTCCTAAAAAATCTAGTGTTCCAAAGTGAGAATTAGAGTTTTCTTCAATAATGTGGCACTAGACAATGTCAGTTCAGAGTATGTCGATATTTTCCTCTGTGCCTTCCTGGTTCATTTGCAAGATGAACCATTTTAAGATGAGATCTCTCAGATTTCACTCATCTTCAGACTTTCCTCATGTTGAAAACCTTATACAGTATATTTGATATGGTTGCAATGCTAGTCTTCTGATACAACTCAGACCTTTTCTACATCAAGGGAGGCCTGTATAAGTCTTTGCATTGAACATTACGAGGGCTGAGAAGCAAAGGGGCGTAAGTGACATTTTGGTTAAAATTGAGTTATATATATCACCTGAGAGCTCTTGATGAGCTCTTTCTAACTGACAAAATGATAGAAGTGTGCAAAAGTACAAACAAACGCGCTTTGGTGTCAAGCCGTCCTCACACACTGAGGCATGGTGCTACAATAAGGAATAGTAAAAAGAGAATGAACTAGTGAGTGCGGTTCTTTTGCACATTGGAATAGGATACTTTTAACTCACACCCGAAGAAGCAAGGAGATATCTTGGAGTTTTGAGCGCGCCTCTCTCTGCAAAATTATAGAAGTAAAATATTTATAAATATAAAGTTATTGAACAAAAACCAAAGGTCTTTAACAGTGAACATAGAAGCAGTTAGATTTGTTTTGGCTCAACTGTAAAGTTGGGTGAAATGTCAGTTACGCCCCTTTGCTTCTCAGCCCTCGACATGCTAAAGTGGCCATCTAGTGACCTTTACACACCTGCCCCTTTCCTAACATTCATGAACAAGCCAAAACAAATTGGATATCTAGAGAAAGTTGGATATTTAGGAAACAAACATCCAGATCTCCCCACCATCACCACACAGACACACATGCATAGGCCCACAACAAGCTATTCCTGTACGAGGACGGGGAATGGCCGTGGATGAGATGAGTGAGATACACATGGCAGTTCTATCCGCCCTACCCTCCATGTTATGAGGGCCCTCTCTCGTCTCCTCTCATGTCTTGCCAGGGCCCATAGAGAGAGTGGCTCAAGCTGTGCCCGGCTGCATCCATGCCAAAAGGGCACTGCACCTGAAAGCTTTTAAAGCACTCACAACATTCAGATAAGACCCGCATACCTTACTAATACCGCCTTCCCTTTAAAATTCCCAGTCTTTTCTAATTCTATCTGCCTCCACCCCCCACAAACACATCCAGTCACAAAACACTTTGTTTTTCAACGACTCACATTTTCCAGTCCTCCTTCCTCCAACCCACTCCCCAACCCCTCGTCTGCTCAAACAGATGTGTCTGGCCTTTGAACATGGCAGCACTATGTCAGCCTGCTTTAATAAGGGATACGTTTCACCACAAAGGAATTTGGTCAGCCTGTCTATCCAGGCTACAATAGGCCCATACGTACAGATCATGATTACTGTAATTACTTATTACAAATAACTCACAGTCGTTCAGCGCCGCTTGAGATGATGTTCGTTGAAAGACAGAGCAGCTCGAGTATATGTGTCCATGGAACAGCTAAAGTAAGGTGGAAATATTTTTTTTGAATATAGGCCTATAGGCTATCTACTGTTATCAGTTCGGTTTCACTTTCATTACAAATGTGCAACTATGATTGTGTTCAACTAAAAAGAAACCCTGCAAGAGTAGTTATAACAACAGTGGAAAGAGGAACATTAATAATGGAGTGAGAAGGGCAGGTTTCTGTCACAGGGTATGAACTTACTTGACGGAGATATCGTTTTACATGATGTTATGGTCATGTCTTTGAGACCCAGATTAAAGGAAAGATCCAAATATAATGTTGATCATCAGTGACGATCCCATATAAATGTTCTAAAATTGTCTTCATGCTCCCAGTTCTCTCAAAGTAAACTCCCGAGGGTCATGTTTATACTCTATTCTCAGGTTAATGGAATTTCAAACCTTCTGTCACTGCCAGCTTGATCAATAATGGATCATTTCGAGATATCAGACGGACACTCGACACCATCTCTCACCGTCTACTTGTCAACTTCACAAAAGAGAGAAACTGAGGAGCATAAAGGGCGACAGACGAGAGAGAGAACACACATACTCAAAGAGCACTCCAACTGAAATATACGGACATTTAGAATCTTCAGCTTGTTTCCTGTAAGCTCTCAAGGTGCATGTGTGTGTGTGTGTGTGTGTGTGTGTGTGTGTGTGTGTGTGTGTGTGTTTGTGCATGTGTGCATGCGTACATGTGTATACATATGTGTGTGTGAGTGTGTATGTGTGTATGTGTGCGTGTACATGTGTTTGCGTGCATGCATACATGTGTATGCTTATGTATGTATGTGTGTGTACATGCGTGTGCATGTGTGTACATATGTGTGTGTTTGTGTGTATTTTGTTTAAGGGAACTGGCCTGGAAACGTTGTGCTTGCAGCAAGTCCTGATCTGCATGCCTCTTGATTCTGGGTTTGTTTTAAGAATTTCCTCCAGTTTGTGGCACTATGGGGAGATTGCTGGCTAGAGCTCCATACTTTTGTCTGCTCATCTGTTTCCTCCCAGCTCTGCTGCCAGGTAAGAAATTATAAGATGCCATCAGATGGCTCCTATAGCAAAAAATATACTGTATAAATCTAAAATGGGTTTGAGTTTAATTCAATTAAATTTTAATGTAGTATTTAAATATTTGGCAGATACCTCCCAGAGAAGTTAAAAGCGATAGCCTACAAGACATTTGATTATAACACTTTCCACAATGTATGTGAGTTTATGTGTTCAATATAACTGTCTAAACGTAATTTTATCATGTTACTATTTTACTGGAGTGGCTCTGTGATGTTATAGCATGAGGATTGATACCATTGTACATACACATAGTGTTATTACTGGTATGTAATCAGACGCACACATTGCAATGCAGCTATGGCAATTACATGATTTTGTTTATTATGTAATCTGAAATAATGATGAAAAAAACAATAAGAAAAACATGTGTTATATATTAGTAGACTAGGGCTTCAAATTAGTCTTGTCTGAGTGATCCATGGTGGACCTCTTGGCTTTAACATGGGAAGACAAAGGTAGATCATGTTATTTCTTCTGGTGAACCCGACCGCATGACTGGTGGATAGCAGAAAGACAAAGTAAGCTGACATCTTTGGGTCAACTTCATATATTGTGGGCAGAATTTGAAGTCCAAAGGGACGTGCCCAGTCGGTTTGAATCCTGAGGTCCCACCACAGGCTAATGAACTGTGGTTCTACAGTTAAACCAGCTGTTGAGTATCTATGCCTCTGCCCATAGAAAACCCGCAATGGGCCCACACCGGCATGTCTGCCAACGGCCATATCCTTTTACCTGCTATGCCTTGTCATATGGGGCTCTCACATGTGTTGCATATTCACGTAGGGCTGCAGATCTTGGATCCTGAGGAGGTTGAGTATGTGAGGCGCCAGAAGACGGGAATGGCGGGTAGTTCAGTGGAGCTCGACTGTGGCTCCGAGCCGCCCACTATCTTCATCTGGGCCTACACTAAGCCTGGCACAGACAGCAACCAGGTCCTGGTTTACAACTATGGCCAAGGCCCCAAGCTCCAGCCGCTGTCAAAGAGCATTGCTAACATGAACCTGGTGTCCAACTCGTCCACGCTGCTCATCAACAGCCTGCCCCTCAGTGCCAAGGGGCTGTACACCTGTCAAGCCCTGTATGAAACAGACACTGGGGCCAACATCACCTTCTACTATAATGAGCTGGACGTCCAGGAGGGAGAGGATTCTGGGTCTGCTATTTCAAACATTACACTGACCTGAGTCTCTACATTCAATACTGGCCCTAGACTAATGGTCATTGGCTAGACAGGCTCCAAATATAGTGTGCTGTAAATATTGCTATTTTTCTTCTCTTGGTGTCTGAGGAAACCTGTTTCCAGTGTGTCTGATCTCAGTTTATTATAGGTAAGAGCATAGTCATTAATCTTGATTGCATATACCGTCATCTTGATTGCATTATTTATTATGTTAAATAAACACAGATTCTGTACACTGTTTCACTGTAATGTGAACGGTGTCACTAACCAGAACATGTTTTTGTTTTTTGTTTTATTTTGTTTTGAACCATCCTTGAACATTGCGGCCAGACTGGCAGGCATGTGTGAATGTAGTGGAGGACGGCACATTAACGTGGTGTTGTACAAAACCTCATTCTCCGTGCATATACTCACAATAGTCTCAGCCTTTTCCCACTTAACTATTGTGTCCCATTCCTGAGGTTTCATTTTTGAGCCTCGCACTGGACTGTAATGTAGATAGATAGCAGTGCAAACTAGTGGGAAAAAAGGTTCTTCTTCACTATTAAAATTCAGTTCATGCCGTGTACAGTATATGCAGTTCATCAATTCATGTAGTAATAGATATATAGATAATGCATTTGTTCCTCTGTAATCCTCATGACCACTCATGCTTTTGGGACTAAATGCCAGTGTGCACACAAGGGTGAATGTCAGAAATGCTTGTATTTGAGTTTACTTGTACTTGTAGTTGTATTGTTCTGACCGAGGAACACAGTGACATTTCTTTGAGTCAACACTCTTTCTTCCACTTCGGAAGAGATGTTGAAATAAAAAAATATGATATTCTCGTTCAGTCTGGATTCATACCTAGTCCAAATGTACATAGTCTAAGGGCTATTCTACTTGTGGAGCCTCTGGTTCTGGTAAAGTGGCCAGAATAGCACAAACAAAGTGCTGGGCAGGCTAGATTCAAGGCTATTTTGAATGTGCATAAATCAAACAGCGCAGCACTCAGCCCATGAAGATTTAATCAAGGTTGACTGAGGTAACAATTTCCTTTCAACTAGCCTGTCCAACTTGTCATCGGTGCTAGCTTTAATGAGAACTCATTCTGTCACTATTGATAGACACATAAGAAAGGAGATCAAGAACAGATGCCCTCATGTGACCTTCATATTTGCTGTGTGTGTGTGTGTGTGTGTGTGTGTGTGTGTGTGTGTGTGTGTGTGTGTGTGTGTGTGTCTGTGTGTGTGTCTGTGTGTGTGTGTGTGTGTGTGTGTGTGTGTGTGTGTGTGTGTGTGTCTGTGTCTGTGTCTGTGTCTGTGTCTGTGTGTGTGTGTGTCTGTGTGTGTAGTTTCTGTGAGTAGGATGCACATGTAAAGCCCTATCATCAGTAAGGGAATGCATGTTTAAATGCATTGCTTATTTGGGGCTTGAAAGCTGCTAAGAATAAATCGAGTGCCTCTCTCAGGGCAGAAAGAAACCACCAGTTGAATCTCGGTGGTTTTCTGACCATTGAGGGATGAAGAGACGTTTAATGTCAGGCCAAGTATGCCTGCCCAGCGGGGACAAAGGGGAATGCATAATAGTCCGCCTACGTAGTCCCTAAAAGAATGGAGGCAGAGAGGGTGTGGTTAGAGACAGGAGGGTGCTAACAGGTCCACACGCTGAGCTCCGGGCCTCAGACAAAGACTGCGCTTGTGTCCAGGGCCAGCTTAATGAGGGGCTGTGTTGAGGTAAGAGGGGACGGTCTGAGCGAGGGACGGTGCGGACAGACAGGATGACGAGGAACGACAGACAATCCGACCATTTTGGGCTTATCTCCATCCCATCAGTGTCTCAAAGGCCCTTGTCATCAGCATCTCCACCCTCTGGCTTGGACAGGCCCTCCTTTATTTCTCCTCTCTTCATTTCCTGTCCCTTTGTGCTCCCTGGGACTGAGGCCCTGCAGCCAGGAGGGGAGCCCTCGTTCAATGCACTCGGACTTTCATTTCCTTTGAAACATATCAGTGCTCCTCCTCCATGTTAATTCTCTTTTTGTTGTATCAGGTGGAACGAGCTGGGCAAATGACCATTTATCACTCTAGAGGGACAACAGTGTACATGCGCTCTCCCAGAGAAAGGGCCATGTTCACAGGCCAGGCACACTAACTCTCCTTTTCTTGGCTCAGTCACGCCATCCCCAGCCAACATGCCCAGTGTAGCACGGGGTGGAGAGGGTACTCCTATATACATACAGTGCAGGGCTATGGTAGGTTGACTGTGGATAAGGTGAATCCAGAGAAGCCCACTCAGTGCCCTCTACACATGTGGGACACTGTGGGTTGGCTGGCTAGACTACAAGTGGACCCTGGCGCCCTGTCTCTTGGGCTCCTGCCAGTGAGGGATGCTGTTGGACTGTCTGTTCTCAAGCTTATGTGATGGATCTTACATCACTGTTTGTTTCGCAGTAGAGAATGTCACTGGCAAACAGTGTGGATATTGTGTGAGTATGCGTGTGTTCATGTGAATGGAAACAGCAGCCTGGGTAATGAAATAACTAATCAGTGCTTCTTTTTCCCTTCTTTTTTAATTTCCTCTCCCTCTTACCCCCCCTCCCCACCTCCCCTCAAATTACTATTGGACACGACGTGTGTGTCGATGGTAAAACTACACTGTTTAAAAGATGGATAGATCGGCAGACTGATCTCCCCACTGCCATCCCGTTAGTAATGACGTGCACTCCTGAACATGCCCGTCTATACGACACATCCTATATGAATGTACATCTAGCTCCCATTGTACATGTAAGTCCTACACAGTACAACTCATTTCCGATTTACTACCGGTTTCACAATGACGATTGTTTATAAATGAACAGGGGTTAGTGCCGATTTCCGGTTAATTTCATAATTTCAGGTTGATTGATACTCTTAAGAAATGTTCCTCTCTTCCATCCCAGCCGTAGATAATCAGAACAACTTGAGAATGAGCAGCATCTTCAAGCTATGCTGACAGTTGGAGCACTGTATTCATCAGATTATATGAAATATCATAAATAGAAAAAATAACCAATTGATTTGGTGGTTTATAACTTACTTGAGATACTTAGTGTGTGTGTGATTGTGTGAGAGAGTGTGTGTGCCTGCACGCACGCATGCAGGGGGGCATCAAGCGGTCACGGGAAAGGCAGTGGAGCAGAGAGGGGGTTTGAGGGGAGAGATCTGGGGGGGGTGTTCACGGGTCAGTTGCTGCTGAGGAGCCCATCAGTAAGCCACATCAAAGCACAGCCAGAAATACCTAACACTCTGGCTTGTGTCTCTTTCAAGGAACACGGAGAACAGGGCCGCACAGGCAAATAATCAGGGAGCTCGGGATGCAGACTTGTCCATATCATCTCCTTGTAATACAAAATTTTACACATACAATGGCTAAAATCCACCCATTGTGGAAGACAAATGAAACAAAAGAATAAAAATTATCTTATCAACAAAAAACCATAAATAATATAAAAGATGAACATTTTAAAAACAGATACATTCATATGAAATAATATATCACTACTACAAAAAAATAAATAAGTCATCTAAGCTTTTTCTTCTTTTTTTTCTGATAGACCTCCCAACGGAGTAGTAGTTTCAGTTCTGTGTGTCACTTCTTCAGCGTGCTGTTTGCTCCCTCGGATCAAATGTCCTCTCTTCACTCTTTCTTCCTCTCTCTGGCTCTCTCTCTCTCGCTCTCACTCTCTCTCTCTCTCACACACACACACACACACACACACACACACACACACATACACACACACTTCATCATGCACTCTCTCGTTCCCAGCTCGGGAAGCAGTGTCCTTAGTGTCACACGTAGTCGCTGATCATGCTAGTGCTTGCCTCTGTCCTCCACTCCTCTCCTCTTCTCCCGTGTCCTCTCCTCTTCTCCCGTGTCTGTGTTGACTCTTGTTTGTGTTCAGACCTCCTGCACACTTGGCTGGATGAGGTCTCCAGTTAGAGAGCTGGAGGAGATGAAGGACACTTTCTCCTTACAGTCCAAATCGGCCAGACTCTCCCAGCACACCACGGGCTCCTCCGGCTCCTCAACCTGGGGCTCCTCCTCTGCAAGTCATGGAGGAACACATTAATACCAAAGCCACAAGCAGAACAGGACATTCAAAACACTTCACAACAAGCACACTGGAAGAAAAGTTTTAAGCAAACTACGCTTTGGAGATTGGACTTTCATGATAAACACACAGCACTGGTGCATAGAGCAGTGGAAATGCATTTCTAGCAGATGGGGTCCAGAATCAACACCCTGACATATCGCACATTAGTAATGGGCTATCTCAGGACAAGCCATCAGAGATGGAAATGTGTCCTCCACATGTCAAACTCCTATTTGGATCGGTGGCTGTAATATATCTCAAAAGCAGTGACAGGAGAATGTCACGAACACAAACATATGTGGCAGTCTTTGCTATGAAATAAGGCAGCAGGCCTCCGTGTGGACTCCTATTAGAGCCACATTCAGGGATGAGCGTGTGCATGTTTGGCAGCTCACCTCTCTCCTCCGTAGAGCTGGGCTCCTGCTCCCCAGGGGGACTCTGCGGCGGGGGCAGACCGCTGCCCTGCTCGTCCTCCAGCTGGTAGGGCCTGTCACAGCGGACGTGCGGCGGGAGCTGGGGACTGCCGGAGTTCACGTAGGCCTGGGGCGCCACGTGGCTCAGAGGAACCATCTCAAGACTGTCCTGCTGGCACGGCGCCACGCGGTGCATTAGTGGGAGGGTGCCACCCGAGAAAGTGCCATTGGTTTTGGTGTAGCACCTGAGTATGAGTGCACACACACACGCACACACACACACACACACACACACACATAACACACACACACAGTGGATTAGTCATCTTGAAGCAAAGTGGTTTTTCCATAGTGATAATAGTGAGAAGTGTCAAATTAAGGATGATAACTTTGGCAAGAAAGTCTCTTAGTCTCCTCTAACTACTGAACCTACTGTATAGGCTCTTGTTAGACCTGTCACAATACAGCACTACATACTGTATGGACTTTACGAAGTCTTAACGACCTAATGCTATTTCCCATGCTGCATATGGACTACAAAGTCTTAAGGACCTAATGCTATTTCCCATGCTGCATATGGACTATACAAAGTCTTGGATTAACAACCTAATACTTTTTCCAAAAAACAAGTTCCCTTCAAATATTTGAAAGCACTGGTGTGTTGAACATACTGTAGGTTTTAAAGCATGATATTGCTCTACTAATAACTCTAATCTCAGAATATTCCCTCTGTCTGTCTTAATTTCTCACAAGCACATCTAGGTTTCCACTAGAGGGTTAGAAGTTTAAAACCCTGAAAGATTCTGTGACTCACGTTAATAAAATATAATTATTTCTTCTCAAGTTTACTATGTTTGCACACCAACGTTCTGTCAAAGGATAACTTGTATGTTTCATATTGCCATTATACTTAAAATTCTGACTGGCAAGTTTTTCATTTATTGTTTTCTTTTATCTAGAAAAAAAAGTAATTTCTGGCTAACTGAAACACTGACGCACTGGTTTGGGGTTTAATCCTAATGGCATGACAAGATGATCAGCTGATAAAATATGATTAGCTCTGAGAGGCTAAATGACACATACGAAATGAGAGACCAAAACAAGCTCCCAAAGAGCCTGTGTGTACAGTAGCTCCCAGCCGAGTCTTGTGGACGCCAGCGTCCTTCAGTCTTGTCTTACCTGTTGTTGTTGCAGAAATTCTGGCAGCTCATACAGTCCGAGGCGTCGGCCTGAGGCAGTGTTGTATATATGGCTCCTCCCTGTAACATCAACACACACATCGGTCACTCTTCTGACCACTGCAGGGCTGCCACTGGTGGAAGCGCTACCTTTATGACACCCCATAAAAATACCTTGAAAGTGTCCGACATGGTGCTAAGCTGTTTCATGGCTCCCTTCATTTAATGATGATTGACTGTTACCATCTTCCACCTGATAGACCATAGCACATGAGAAGATGGTGTGGAAGACACCACCGCTAGAGTGACAGGAACTTACATTGTGTAGGTGGTGGGGGTGGGAGTGCTCGTAGTCCATGGTGCCATGTGGCAGCGCGTTGTCCCGAGCGTGGGCGAGGTTGGTCGAGTACATGCCACCGGAGCCGTTGAGCAGCGCCAGGCCGTTGGGCAGCTTGTGGTGCAGGTGGTGGCAGCCCTGTGACAGCATGGGGGTGCTGTGGCTGTACCCGTTGATGCGGCTGGAGCCGGGCAGGGCAGCGTACTCCAGCACGTGCCCGTTCATCTCCGCCGGCTGGTACAGATAGCCAGGCGGGTCATACTCTGCCAGGGACAACAGCACACTTCAGTTTCACACATACATATGTACGACCAGGACATTGTTGACAGCAAAGCTTGTTTGTCTTTGAGTTACACAAATAATATAAGGGAATGTCAGATATGGAGTTATGCTTGAGCTACGTAAGGCTGTTCTGGAGGAGAAGGTCTAGCACTTGTGAAAACAACTGAAAATCCGTGTGTGTGTGTGTGTGTGTGTGTGTGTGTGTGTGCGTGCGCATGTGTGTGTGTGTGTGTGTGTGTGTGTGTGCGTGCGCACGTGTGTGTGTGTGTGTGTGTGTGTGTGTGTGTGTGTGTGTGTGCGTGCGCATGTGTGTGTGTGTGTGTGTGTGTGCGTGCGCACGTGTGTGTGTGTGTGTGTGTGTGTGTGTGTGTGTATGTGTGTGTGTGTGTGTGTGTGTGCGCGACTGTGTGGGGACTCACTGTGCATGCTCCTCTGCTGGCGGTTCCTCCACAGGCACATAGCGATGAAAGCCAGAAGGATGAGCACCATCACGGCAAGCACACAGCCCACGATCACCGACAGGAGAACCCCAGCGGAAGCAGGGGGCTCTGGGGGATCGGGCCCAGGAGGAGTGATGGGGTGCTGGCTGGGAAGGCCTGGGGGCAGGCGGGCTGCATGGCAACAGAGATAGATTTGTCTTGGACGCGAGGATAAGATAACAACTTATGGCCTAATCACTAGCACATGGCATAATGATACACAATGTATGTCATACAGCAGGCAAGCTGAGAAGTCGGCAACAGTCTGCCTATACACTTTTCAGTGCTGAGGACTCCAGCGTCCTTAGATGACTGTGACTATACTTTGTTATTTTAAACTTCTCCATCCACTGCACTCCATAGAAGGATTACAAATAGCAGTCCAACAGATGTTATCGTACACTTTCTTTGACGTTTACTTTTCGTATAAAGGAGAGTTGTGAGCATGCATGCTGGTCGACACCCACCTTTGGTTTCACAGATCATGACGTTGCTGAACTCGCTCTCCCCTCCATCATTAAAGCACTGCATCTTGATGTCATAGGAGGTCTCTGCCTGAAGCTGGACAATCGTGTGTTCTTTCTTTTTACCTAGAGATGAGGAGAGAGAGAGAGGGGGGGGGGGGGGGTGACATAGTTACATTGGTCTGCATGTGAAAGCCAGTGTTGTTCCCTCACAACCACATTCATGTTCCCCCACTCCCTCTTTCCCCCTCCTCCTTCTCCTCCTCCTCTCTCTCTCTCTCTCTCTCTTTCTCTTTCTCCCTGTTGGTCCCACCAGGGCCCAGACAGTGGGCCTACTCCAGACGAGCTCCATATATGGCAGCTTGCTGTTTGTTCTGGCCGGCCTCCAGACTCCCCACAGCACACACACTGGGCATGCAGCAATGTGCAGCACAGACACATACACACACACACATCCATACACATACACACACATATGCACACATCTATGCACACACTCAACTCCCCGACCAGATGAGGACTCTCTAATCCGGCCTGGTAGCCTTTCTAAGAATAAGTCTCCCTCCATCTGATTTAATATAAACGCCATAGAGACTCTGTCACACCCACGTATGAAACAAAGCAGGCACATGACTAAGACACATCGGGAGTTGAACACGCACGCACGCACGCACGCACACACACACACACACACAGACACACACACACACACACTTGAACAACTGGGCTGGTTGGCCTAAAATATGTGGCCATGATCCCTGGCAGTATGCAGCACAGGGGGAGCTGTGGGGTCAGAGGTCGAGGGATGAGATGGTGGGGGGAGGTGGAGTGGAGGTAAGGCAGTAAGGGGGGATGAGATGGGGGGGGGGGGTGGAGGTAAGGCAGTAAGGGGGGGTGAGATGGTGGGGGGAGGTGGAGTGCAGTAGAGGGAAGGCAGTAAGGGGGGATGAGATGGGGGGGTTGTGGAGGTAAGGCAGTAAGGGGGGATGAGATGGGGGGGTTGTGGAGGTAAGGCAGTAAGGGGGGATGAGATGGGGGGGTTGTGGAGGTAAGGCAGTAAGGGGGGATGAGATGGGGGGTTGTGGAGGTAAGGCAGTAAGGGGGGCTGGGGGGCGTATCACTGGTCACATTCCTCATGTCAACCTGAGCTCCGCTCGGCCGGCCGGTGTAGGGTTACAGTTCAGGGCCATTAGAGAGGCAGCCATTTATTAAAAACACATTTTCTCCTGCCTCATTAGCTCAGCCCAGCACAGCCCCGCACTCACTGGCCATCCATCAACACACTGACCTGCCCAACCCTGGTAGCACCACGTATCCATTACACACACACACACACACACACACACACACACACCACACACTTTTATGCATCTACAACGTACACGTACATAATGTACATAAACAAAGCGCGCTCACTAACCTTCCACAATGTCTCTCTTGTAATCACTGTCGTTGTCACTGTCAGTGGGCCTGTAGTAGATGTAAAAGCCTTGGATGGGGGTGTTGTTGTTAATTGATGGTGTGTACTGCAAAAGGACAAAAATAGAGTAGGAAGTTACAAATGCAACAAAGCAGCACAGAAATGATACATTTCCTGAAATGCGTGTGTGTATTGTTGTGTTATCAGTCACGCTCAGTTGAGATCTGTTTGCTGTTATTGCAGGAAAACACGACGTAAAGTCGACTCGGTGCGGCGTGGTGCAAGAGGGGAAAAATGAAATCAATGATCTCTGTAACAGTGGGCCTGGGCTGGGAGTGAAGGCAGTGACCTCGCTAAGGTTAAGATCACACAGAGCTTTAAGAACATAACTCGCCCACTTCAAACGCAGCCGAGCCATGCAGAAAAGTGGACCCGACCGGTGTTCGCAAACCAACAAACTTTGAAAAGAAAAGAAATGTGTTCCCCCATCTGTGTGTGTCTAGGGCCGGCCCCTCTCTCTCTCGGACTCTTAAAATAGCCATTCACTCCTTCCTCCTCTAAACCTGCACAGGGCTATCTACCAACCGTGGAAAAAAATAACTATGAGCGTACACACACACACACACACACACACACACACATCCACTGTATGGACATGTGTAAGTGAATTACAGCAGGGTCAATCCCAAGCTTGGCATACAGACAATTTATGGAACACCAGTAACATGCCACACATACTATCTAAACTGACTAACCATGATTGTGATGTGATTTTAATTCAGTCGCAGTTTCAGTCCCCGAAAATCCATGGGCATTCTTTTTTTTAAGTTTTTTTTTTGGGGCTTTTTATGCCTTTAATGACAAAGACAGTAGAGAGTGACAGGAAGCGAATGGGAGAGAGAGAAGGGGTGGGATCCGGAAAGGACCGGGTCGCCGGCGTACGGTGCAGGTGCCCCAGCCAGCCACGCCACAGCTGGGGCTCCATGGACATTCTTGACCTGATTTTAGATTACTCTATAAAGTAAATGTGAGCAAGTGTTCCAGTCATACTCACAGTCCAGCGTAGCTTGATCTGAGTGTCAGTGATAGGCTCCGTGGAAGAGATATGAGGTCCATTTACAGGTCGGTTTGTTATAGAGGGACTGGCTGCTGACACCTGATATAGCCTGGAGGTGGCGCTGTGAGGGCTGTCCCCATACATATTCATGGCAATCACACGGAACCGGTATGTGGAACCTGAACATAATGGGAAGATGAAGAGAGGAAACTGATGTTGGATTACATTGCATCACTGCTGTATAGCCTATTATCTATGGTGATAAAATTACCATAAAGAATAAAGCATGTACATTATTTTATTAGGGCAGGTATGGGGCAGGTAAGAACCCTGAGAGGATGATGTTTGTGACGGGGCCAGAGTCTCCGGTCATGCCACATAAGTCTGTTGGACTCACCTGGTTCTAGGTTGCGAACCTCCACTGACAGTTTCGAAGGTGAGATATTGTCAGCAGCAACCATCCACTCGCCACTCCGTCCCTGCTTGCGATCAACACGGAATGCTGTGATAGGAGAGCCGCCATTGGCCCGAGGAATCCAAGTTACAAACACTGAATTCTCCGTGGCCATGGAGATAGTGGGCCTATCAGGGGCCTCGGGGACGGCTAGGAAAAGACAACAAACAACATGAAAGAATGAGACAAACCGTGGCATAAATGGCTTCTTCACAAAGACACATTAGGACAAATGGAGGAGGCAATTAGAGCGATTTTATCCATGTCTCCGGGGGAGATGAGAAGAGTAGGGAGATAACACAAGACACACACATCGCTGTGGAGGGCAGCAGGGAACGTGTACTTACTGGGAGCTCTTAGCCAGAGAGAGCCAAGGAGAGAGTGAAAGCAGAGAGAGAGGGGTTAGGAAACAGTGGTTATTTAAGAAAGGTATTATGACTCCAGTCAGCACACACACCAACACACAGCTTTTTGTGAAGGATTTAATGTTTTGGACAGTGACATTTACCTTGTAACAAATATCTTAAACTGATGTGCATATGTGGTATCTCCCTCTTTCTCTCTCTCTTTCATTCTGTTCTTGCTACTAGCGCTACTAACGATCTCTCTCTTTCGCCATGTTAACTTTAGCTTCATTATAAATTACTTTACTACAGTTTTTGCATGAAGTCTCATCCAGTGACTGCTGATTTGGGTTGGGACCTCACCTCAGGAGAATAAGCATGTAGCTAGCTTTTTGCATAATTCATTGCGTTTAGGAGTCATTGAAATAAATGATGATACATATTTAATCATTTTAAACACAATCGTAATTACATCAGCAGTATGACACACAAAACACATGCCCACTAAACAGGACACATATCCTCCAGACTCTAATCAAATAAATATTTCAAACCACATGGATCTGGGCTATAAATCCACATCAAAGCACCCTACCCTCATTTGAGTGCAAACGCTGCAGAACATGAGCCTTAAGTGTGCTGTTACAGGGTCCCTAAGCACTGCTCCTACCTCTGTCTGGTATAACCACCCCATAGTGTGTGTTGGTATTGGGATCCTCCCGGGGTTTCTCAGGTACGGAAACAGAAGGTTTGGATGGGTTCTTGTTCGTGGAGGAGATTTTTTCTGTGGGTCAGCATAATAATAAAAAGTTGTAAGCCACATTGTGCCTTTTCAAAACTAAGGCCAGTAGTGATGTATTTTGATCATCTACAGAAGATATCAAGACAGAGTTATAAAATAAGACATGGTTTCTGATATGCACAGGCTTTGCTAAATCAATGATTTTATTGACCTAATACTTGACCCATTATCCCCATTTAACAAGAGCATTCTATGCCAAATTCCTTTTTTAATCATTGGTCCCGATACTGTGTGAGAATAAGGTGGCGTGCTCACCCTTTCCTGTGCGGAAGGTGAGCATAGCCGGCTGCCCATCCCCCGCTGTGCTGCGAGCCACCATCAGGACTTCATACAAGCTGGAGGCCTCCAGGTCATTCAGACGCAGTGTGTTCTCACTACCGGGCACCCGCACCGTCTGCCAGCTGCCCACCACATTTCCCATCTCGTTCACCTGCAAACACACACACACACACACACACACACACACACACACACACACACACCTTTACTACCGGTTCAAAGAGGCTGCGCCACCCCTATAGCAAACAATCCCAGCAGATAAGCATACTTAACCACTATGCCACGTATCAAAACCAAGCACACTGACTGTGGCTGTTTGGCTGTGTCTATCTACCTTTCCACATCTG
The DNA here is from genome assembly GCF_963854185.1 of Sardina pilchardus. Taxonomy (NCBI): domain Eukaryota; kingdom Metazoa; phylum Chordata; class Actinopteri; order Clupeiformes; family Clupeidae; genus Sardina; species Sardina pilchardus. Next base: position 4,607,714 of record NC_085006.1, read on the forward strand.
AATCTGGACAGAGTTAAAGCTACACCTCAGAGTACCACAGAGACAACTGTCACATTTTCCATCGCAAGTAAGCCTCCATAGCCTATACATTGTTAACAAGCCAACAAGCCCAGTTTATACAGGCTGAGTGTGCACATTATGAGGAGATAAAATGCAGCCTTTAAAAGAGGAAATGGCTCTTCAGCCAATCACGTCTGCTCTTTCCATTTTTACTCGTTACCCTGGGATGGAAAAGCCGTTGGATCAGATAAGCTTAGCAGTGGTTGTGTGAAATCTGAAAGGGTCATTCCAGGTCATCTCACCTCAGGCTCAACAGGTCATGTCAAGGTTTATCCATGAAGAAAAGTCACTTAAGATTTTTAAAGAATATTCTAGATTTTTTAGATTTTAATATATGTTAATGGTTAAAGGACAACTGGTCTAAGAGCCTAAGGGCTATTTTGAGCATAAACATGGGGACCAAAACAACGTTAGTTGTTAGTTAGCTACCACACACATTTACAACGAAATAGCATACAGTGATAGTTTTAGGGGCCAGTTTGCTACGTCAGCGCTACTTTAAGCTACTGACAAGGCTCAACATATCATCCCACTTCTGTGAGACTGTGGAGAGGGGCCCTACTGACAAACCAAAGTCATTTTAACTCTGTACATGTACAGTAACTCGTTATCATCCAAAAATAGACTCCAAGTTGTTCTTAGACCGGAGTTGTCCTTTAAACATTACAGGAAAGAGAGATAAACACACCTTCCTACTAACTTGCCAAGACATTGGTGAGTTGACATGGAATGACCCGAATCCTAGATATCATAGCTTAGTGTGCTGTGCATATGAGTGAGGCAGGAGGATAGAGAGAGAATGAGGCAGTGTGTGTTTGTCTTTGTGTTTGTGCATTTGGCTATTTTCTTTGTTTTCATGTTTTTTTGTATGCTTACCTTACGATATTTGACAAAATAGGCATTGATAGGGAGGTCTGTGTCTTTGACAGCCTTCCACTCCAGGTCGTAGATGTCGGGCTTGTGAGTCTGAGGTGGGCTGATGATGACCGGTGCCTCCGGCGTGGGCAGGTCGCTCGTCCTCTCTGTGGGCGGGCCCATGCTGTCGCCGGGACCCACCTTGTCGAGCGCCAGGAAGGGCTCGTCTCCCTCGTCACTCTGGAACGGGTGGATGGAGGGCAGGCTCTCCCACGGCACGCCCAGCGTGGAGCTCGGCTGCGGATCTGTCACACAGAGGCCGACTGTTAGCACAGGCTTTCAGCGAACGTGTCAACAGAGGCTATATCCCCTCCGTGATGAAAAACCCGTCTCTTAATGCTATGCAATCTTTCCCTAACCGATGATACGCCTGTCTGGTGACTGATGTGGTAATGTTACTCGGAACGCTTTTGACATGTGCAACCCCGCACAGGAAGCATGCGAACATCTGCGTGTGAGCCGCGCCGCGCCGTAGGGATCCTCTGTGGCGCTCTAGCGGGGTCTCAGGCAGAGCCACGGGCAGCTGGGAGCGTCCTGGGCACAGAGCAGCTAGAGCCAGCAGCGCCCGCGCTGGAAACTTCGGCAGCATGAGCACACTGTTTTTTACATCTACATAAAATAACAAGTCTGGCCCACACAGCACTGCATAATAATGCTTTGTTTGTTTGTTTGGGGTTTTTTTCTCCCTCCCCATTGAAACGGCACTGCAGCCAGAACAGTCCACCTGGGAAATCAGGCAAGCTGGGAACATTATAATGCCTGACACGAAACTGGCAGCCGAGGGGATGGAATTTTCTCTGAGATGTCTTGGAGGACGGGGTCTGTGTGTGTGTGTGTGTGTGTGTGTGTGTGTGTGTGTGTGTGTGTGTGTGTGCACAGTCTACAAAGAGGGGGCCAGCCTGGCTTACTGGCACACAGGCCGAGTGCAGCAGCAGCAGTGGCAGCATAATTTAGGAGCTGGAGGAGGAGTGGGCTTTGCCATGGGGACGTGGACAAGAGTCTTGAGCCCTGATTGGCTCGCAGGTTTTTCGTGTGTGGTGATGGTTTACTTTACAAAACAAACAAGCCGTAAGCTGGTAACACGAGAACTGGTGCTGGGAACACCGCCAGCTGCCTTACATTCCATGCACAGACCATTCAAATACCGGGGAGAATCACACCACAAGCTCATACAAACACACACACTCACACACACACACACACACACACACACACACACACGGACGGACACAGACATAGGCACAGAAACACACACACACACACTCTCTCACACACACACACACACACACACACACACACACCAACACACTTTTCTCTCTGCTTAACACGATTTATGGTTTCTCCCTGAGTTTCCCGGTCTCACTATCTCTCTATCTCTTCTATCTGGCTGCTCTAAAGCCACTTCTCACGCTGCGCGTCCTGCGTCTCTATCGCCCAGCGTCTCCCTCCTCCCCTGCTCTCCCGGCGTCTCCCCGCTGCACTCTCCGCGCTGCTGAATAATGTCTGCATTATGCCCCGGCTGAGTGGCGCAATGGGAGCAGATAGATCTTTCCTCATTGCTCATAAAGAGCGGCGCGCGCGCGCACAGTCCGGGGCTTGTTCTGTTCCACCTGGAACAAGACATGACGGCGGGGCATGTCGAGCTCCGCCGAGGTCAGTCCATTAGCTCAGCGAGGCACTAAATCACCCGGGGTGACTCACCTACGGTCAGCACGGCCTCGGCCCGCACCGAGCCCAGCCGGTTGGAGGCTTCGCAGGAGTAGGTCCCCGCGTGGGCCTCCGAGGCCGCCTGGATGTGGAGCGTGCTGCTGCCCGGCCGGGACATGACGAGATGGGCGGGACCGTCGCCAGGTGGCCTGGCCGCGGCCGGCTGGGGCAGGAGCAGGAGGGTGGGGTCCGTGGCAATGGGACCAGCAGCGTTGTGCCAGCGGATGACGGGCAGGGGCTGACCGCTGGCGTTACAGTGAAGAGTCACGGTGCCGCCCTCCAGAACCGTGGCGCTCGCAGGAGCGGTCAGGATAACAGGCGGAGAATTCGGACCTGGAGCAACACGGAAAACAAAGTATACACAGAGGTAATTCGATTAGGTTGCCTAGGGAACGGGGGGCAGGGGGGAGACTCGCGCTGTCCACAGAGCTGTCTAAGGCGGCCGTATCTGATTCTCTTGACGTCTCCAGGCCCTAAAGTGCACTTCTCCACCTCCCCTATCAAACACATATATGAAGCTTCAGGATAAACACCAATGCTCTTCACTGACCTGCATTTCATCAGAGCAAAAAAGAAAGAAAAAAACTCCCTCTCTCTCCTTGATGGGGCAAAAAAAAAGGCACAACCCACACAATGTTTTTTTAATACTGAACGCGAGGCCAGTGTATCTATTCCTTCATTAATCATGCAGGGGCTGATGGGATAGGGGCCTGACAAGCAGCTGCAGGAGTGCACCATGCTGAGAGTGCAGGAGTGCAGGGGGGTGAGTGTGTGTTCATAAATAAAAGGCGGGCTGTGTATGATGTTGACAGCCGGGTGGTCTGGTCCTCGTCATAACCTTCTACAGCAACTCCTTACATTCCACTGTCTGGGGGCTTATCCCTGACGGACTGCACAAAGCTCACACTCATGGTGCTGCTTGTGCAAGCTGACCCCTCCGCGCGGCCGTCCTCTCCTGAGCTCCGGCTCTGCCTCTACTTGACGTGTCTCCGCGTAAACACTTCTCCTCCGTCTCTCTTGTGCACAATGCCACAGGCCCTCTCTGTCTGCTCTGCTCTTCCCCGCAACGCATCTGTTTTCATCTTCACTTTCAGAAACAGGAAATGACCCGTCTTTATGAGGGAACTGACCTCATCTGTTCTGTCAGACTGTAAAATGCTGTCATACTTTAAACCGCTCTCTCCGACTGATTAACGGAGACTGGGACCAACCTGATTGGACAGTGAGTCTGCCGCTCGACTGCGCCGAGCCAATCCCGTTGTCCAGCAGGCACTGGTACATGCCCTGATCGTGCTGTCGGACGGAGGAGATGACGAGCGAGTTGCTGGACACGCGGAGGCGTGCTGAGGGGCTGATGGGGTTGGAGTTGAAGAGCCAGGTGACGTCGGGGGTCGGGTTTCCCTTCACTTGACAGGTAAATTGCACAGAAGAGTTGAGAGGTGACACCTTGTCAGTCAATCCAGCAACTAGTGATGAAGGCTCTGAAAGGCACAACAAGAAGAGTTTTTATTATTCCATGTCCTCCTTTTCAGCTAGATTATTTGCAGTGTGTCATCCATATAGAGCTATGGTTGCAATTCATAGAAGGAGATTCCAATCCTTGAAGAATGTAGGTTAAAGTAAAATCGAGAATTCTGCATGAATGCTTTCACAACGGTGCACTGGACTCACCAAACACATTCACAGTATAGTTGGCACTGGCCACAGTGCCTCTGTTAGTCTGCAGCGAGCAGTGGTAAGTCCCACTGTCAGCAGATGTCACGTCAGTCAGCACCAGGTTACTATGGAGGAGTCTTCTCCTTGAACCCAGTGACACCTCCTTCCCATCCTGAGTCCACTTGACAGCAGATGATGGATTCCCAGACAGGACACATTCCAAGGTGAGGGTCTTGGACTGTTCCACGGACACATTGAGGGGGGAGGTGGGGTGGATGACTGCTACAGGAGCAGGCTCATCTGGAGGGGGTTCACGGAGACGGATTAGTGTTCCATCTAAAGCAGTCTTGTAATTTACAGTATGCAGTCAAAATATACACAGTAATTTCCTGCGTATTAGCCAAATTGTGAATAAGCCGCAGGACAGTGTTTTATGCAAGTTAAAAGAAACAAAACCATATTAGAGTAACTGCCCCTGTATATTAGTCTTATAGCTGAAGAAATGTTGCAAAACCAATGTGTAAGCCGCAGCTAATAGTTGGGAAATGACGATACAGCAGTAAATCAAAAAAAATATTAAGATCTAGTCAATTATCACATGTTCCTCACCTCTCACCACCACTTTAGTACCATGAGACTCAACCCTGGTCTCCCTGGTGATGGGGTTGAAGGCACCACACTTGTACATGCCCTGGTGCTCAGGGGTAACACTGACAATCTGAAGGTTTCCAGATGGAAGGAGTACATACTCATCTGACAAATATAAACAATAGAAAGAAAAAGAGAACGAGATGATGAGCATAAGTACTGTATGTGTGTGTGTGTGTCACAGTGTGTGTGTGAGAGAGAGAGAGAGAGAGAGACAGAGACAGAGAGAATGTGTGTGTGTGTGTGTGTGTGTGTGAGAGAGAGAGAAAGAGAAAGAGTGAGACAGAGAGAGAGAGAGAGAGAGTTTGTGTGTGTGTGTGTGTGTGTGTGTGTTGTGTCCTTACCCGTGGACTCCTCCAGCCACCTCCCTCTCACACGGTAGCGTGGCAGGGCTGGTGGGTTGCTGGTGGGCAGCTGGCACTCAATCAGAGCCGCGCTGCCCGCCGCCACCTGCAACGAGCGCCGCTGAGTGTGGCCGAACTCCTCAATGTCTGTCCCAAACACACACACACACACACACACACACACACACACACACCAGTGAGTACACACACTCAATATGGGGCTGCTGGAGGGGTGTGTGGCGACTGTCACCCTCCGCTCAGCCTTGGAACAACTCAGCACAGGAAGGCCCCGGCATCATTAAGGATACTGCTGAAGTGGTGTTTGGAAGAGTGCCAGGGGGGGATAAAACAACTACTGCTTCCTGCACACACACATACACACACACACTCACACTCTCACACACACACTCCTCCCTCGCCCCAGCACTTTAGCTGGCTAAGCCACCCTTACAAGGTGTTACAGACAGGAAATGCAGCGTTTGTATCCGTCCATTCAGCCCTCGTCACTTTGAAATGGGTATTGGAAACATGTGGTTTAGAAATTAGAGTTCGGATTTCAAGCTCTTAGTGAACACCTGTTTTCCTTCCTTATTATCACACATTGAATCAGAAAGAGTTTTCTTTTCAAAATACTGAACGTAGTTTCACCCAAAAGACATCTTTGATATTCTGTCCCTTAGTGTAGTGAGTTTATGAAACAACTACATAGATGCAAAATGAGTGCAATGTATGATATTGGGGACTTTAAAACATGGAGATGTTTAAAAACATCACTTGACATACAATATACACTAACATAAACTGACAGTTGAAGCTAGCTGGCATCTTGAACCTCTCTAAAGTGCTGCAAGTGTGTTTGTGGGCGTACAGTACCTGCTATCTCCACGTGTGCATAGCGGCTGAGGATGACCCCGGCATCAGACTGGGCCAGGCACTGGTAGGAGCCCTGGTGCTCCGGCTGCAGAGAGGGCAGGGAGAGCGAGCCGTGCTGGAGCTCCACGCCCCCGAGGGCTCCCAGCTCCAGTGGCTGCCCAGCGTAGAGCCACCACACGCGGGCAGAGGCCGGCCGCACCGAGCAGTTCAGATGGACCGCGGTACCCTGCTTCTGCACCACTGACGTGGGCTCCGAGAGGAAGGACAGAGACGAAGAATCTGAGAGAGAGAGAGAGAGAGAGGCAGAGTGAGAGAGAGAGATTGGTTGTGACTGTGCATGAGTTGTGTGATGTGGACGAGGCGGTGGGAGTGGGAGAGGAGGTGGACTTACAAGCACAGCTGATGAGCAGGGCCTGGCTGAGACAGAGCACTGTGGGCAGCACCCTCAGGCCACTGGCCATGATGCCCCGTCACCTCCGCCGGCCACACGGGACCACACGCCGTCAGTGGACACGCCGAGCCTGCCGCACACAAACAAACACACCACGACAACGTCAGCTTCCCACTCACAGAAACATGCACTTTGGAACAATGTCAACAGGACAGCAAGAGAGCAAGTTCAACATGGAATGAAAAGGCATAACACAGTCATGAAGGCTAGCATGTAGAAGTCATGTGTGCCAGTACAGGAGGGCTCCTTTGCTGGTTTCCTCCACCATGGCTGCCCGACGCTCCCACTCCCACAAGTCAGCCCACCACCCAGGGACGCAGCGTGGCTCGGGGCGCTAATCCCAGACAGCGCTCCCAATAATCTTCATGACACATTGCCTTATACCTCCACTGATCTCACCCAGGCAGCCCCCATCTCCCTCTAAATCTCTTGGCCTGACCCTGTCCAGTGTCCCACTGAGTCTCCATGGAGCCTGGAATTCTGTAGCCCCCCCAGACGCTGGCTTGGTTGAGGAGACACTGTCCCTCGTGCTCTTAATATCACTCTCCTTCACAGTGGGCTGCCTCACATGAAGACCGGCGGCAGACAGCACAGGCTCACACCAGCGGACAAATGTAGTGTATCAAAACGAACAGAGGGAGAAAAGAGAAAGAGGAGAGTGGAAAAGAGCATAATTAGGAGCATTCCTGTTCCTCTTTTGAACCCGTCTTTTTTTAAAGCCACCTCCATTCCTGCTCCTCCCTCTCCAGCACCCCTCCTCCTCCTCCTCCTTTCTTTGAGGTAATCCGGAGGAGCTTTGATCAAGGGCTTCTCTGGTGTGTGAGCTCGGCTGGAGCGGGAGGCCGGGGGCACAAAGGTTGTCCAGCTGCGATATTCACACAACAGCGGCCATGGAGCTCATGCTGCAGCCATGACAGGCTCACAGCGCGGCCAGCCGAGCCGCCCCACTGTTGGGCCGACGCCACCAGCCGAGCTGCCCCACTACTGGGCCCACGCCACCAGCCGAGGTGCCCCCAGCTCAGTCTCAAGTCCGCACTCCCTGGCCAGCTCCTACTGAACAGCTATGCAATGAGGACAACATAGAAACTACACCCATTTAGGCACGGCTGCAGAGCATAGTTTAGGCAAGCATATCTTCATGTTAGTGAACCATGTCAAAACGACTGAATGGCCTGACTTCAACTATGTCACATCACACATGATCACAGTTTTATGAATGGCTGTGAAACACACTACAGAGGAAGCAATGAAACAGGACAGGCTAACAGCTAGTTGCCTGTTTAGGCTAGTTGCCTGTTTATGTCATATGCTTAAAAACAAGTGTAAACACTTGTGTCCCTGCTGTAACTCAACTGAGGCTTCCATCTCAGAGATACAATGAATGCACTGTTGACTCCTAATTGCCACTTACACAGCTAGACACTGTCATGACTGTTCATTAAATCTTACCCTTACTCTCGTCTTCCGAGCGTCTTCCACTGATATTAAATCTGAATTGCTGTTGACAGGGTCACTCAGTAGCTGAGTCACTCTTTAGTTCACACTTCCAACTGCACTATAATTTAGACTATATTTTATTTATTGCACTACCAGGAATCCACGAGGACTTGAGGCAATAATCTAGCTTCCATGCTTTTCCAGTAGAACAGTTCATTCTGCAATGTGATGGGCCAATTGATTCCTGCAGATGGGGTAGTGACTGCCATATTATCATGTCAGAGAGAAACCAGCCTTGGTTAAGACACAGTAGGCTTTAGGTTCATGTCCAGCTGTCTCAGCTAAACAAGCCTGCAAACATGCTAAGGGCAAGCTGATCACAGTTGACCATGAAGGCTATTCACCAAACTGTGTATTATTCCAATAAAACAAATAAATCCTTCAGATTCTGAAAAATGATCCTTGTTTGTTGCCTTCAGTCTGGGTAATGGGATATACAGTCATGAATAGAAAAGGTGACAGTAAAGGTGACAAAAGGATCTATACGGCTAACTGTATACAATAACACAGAGAATACAATGCGCTTTAAGTCTCAGGAATACACACAGCCACGCTCTAAAACAGACATGCGTGTACACACACACACACAGACACAGACACACACACACACAAACACACACACACACACACACACACTTCCCTTTCTCAAAGCAGTATCTGAGGAAAAGTGAAGGAAGCTCAGGAAATAACAAACTCTCTAGGGCTCCCCCCTCACTGCAGAGGTCAAGGGTCGGGGAGGAGCAGGAGTGAGTGAGTGTGTGTTAGCACAAGGACACGGCCCAGAGCTGCTCCCAGGGTGCAGCAGAGCAGTGTCAGTCAATCTATCTGGCTCTCTTCCCTTCCTCTCCTCTCCTCTCCTCTCCTCTGCTCTGCTCTGCTGGAGCCACTCAGCTCCCCATTTGGTCCACCCCAGTTCCTGTTTGGCCGCACATTTTTCACATAAATCCACAAATCCCATCAAAGAAACCAAAATTCAGCCGTGGGTCTGCATGTGTCTGTGACGTATGAGCTGATAGTGTGTGTGTGTGTGTGTGTGTGTGTGTGTGTGTGTGTGTGTGTGTGTTCTGGGGCCAGTGGTTCTCTCCCATCTGCACGTCCCAACAGGTACTATTTGCTGCCCCCCATGCCATCCTCTCCTTACCAGAATAATGACATATAATTACAATAATACCAACAGTGTCTTACACACACACACACACACACACACACACACACACACACACACACACACACACACACACACACACACACACACACACACACACACACACACACACACACACACACACACACACACACACACACACACACACAAGCACACACAAGCACGCAAACACAATAGGGAAGCTGGTCTAGCTAGAGTTAGCAGGATTAACCCAATCAGAGCAGCAGGCCCTTTTGTGTTCCACATTTTGAACTTGTTCTCTTGTTTGCACCTCTGCATACGCGTGAAGAGCCTCCCTATCAGCCTCAGCAATCTGGCAGAACGAGGAAACAGAGGGGGCATCATTCCTGCCTCTTATCTCTCCGCCTTTCTTCTGACATCCGCCAGCATGCGCAGGGCCCTGGGCAGACAGATACTGCCAGGATATCTTGTATCCTCTCATCAGAGAGAGCCAACCAGGACACTCGGCTGCAGGGGGGACAGAGAGCCCGAGGAAGCGCTGGCTGAGAGCAGGGCTTAGACATGTCTCGTCACAGCTGGGACGGCACGCCGTGGAGACAGAGCACCCCACTGGAGAGACCTGTCTCCCTCACCGACAGATTTAGAGATAGCGGCAGCGTGATCAGAACGTTACCTGCAGCACCATCTGGAATGGAGGACAGTTGTGAAAATATTCTGTCTGTTTCTATGATTGCAGCCATGCCGATAGTTGATACTGCAATATGTCTAAGATCCTCCCATTAACAACCAATCACATAAAGAATGCCAGTGAGTGACATGAAATAGTCAATTCTCAAATATGTTGGTGATCACTTCTGTCACCTTCACTGATGAGCTCCAACCTAAGAAATGAACATCTACAGTCCAAGTATTGCACCGAAATGAAAGGCTCATAAATGTCAACTTATAAGTTAAACTAAAAAATAACTGAGAGCTGAAAAAGCAGGATATCAATATTTAGATCAAATGACTGGAAATCAAATTAAAGGGGTAACTTGTTAATAACACACTTGTTGGTAGTTGTAAGAAAGCAGTCAGTAAATTCAGCGATGATCTACTGAGAGGCTCCACAAGAAGCTACAGAATGACTTGGGGTACCCCCTTGTAATCAAGTCATAAATACGGCCAACACAATAAGGTCACATGACTGGGATGGATGAATGGAGCCCAGCAGCATCCCTATCAACGTCATGCTGGGGCGCTCAAAGCTGGTGTCACAGATTGGGGCGCTCTGGTGAATGGGGCAAATAAACTCTGTAGCGGAGAGGGAAAAGCTGTAAGATGAGAGCACCTGCATGTCTCTTTAGACCCTCTCCACAGCCAGCTACCCCCTTCACTCTGTCCAACTGGGTAAACACACACAAAGGCAACACAAGAGCACATCACCAACCCCTGAGGGCTGACAATGAACAGGTCACAACTGGTGCCGTGAAAAGATAGTCAGATAGGGCGAGACACAGAGAGAGATATGTGATCGTCTACAATTGCATATTTCCCTGAAACCTCATACATTTGAGCTGTAATCACAGAGTTTTAATATTCGAGACTTTGGCTTAATTTCCATTGTGACACATCTGCAAATTATAGCTGATACCCATCCGCTCCACCGAGTGCAACAGCCATGACTGCTGCCTGATTCCTCAGCAGTTTCTGAAACGGAGCGAAACTGTAACGGGACAATTAGTCAGAGCTGGAGGTTCTTTTGTGAATGAAACTAGAGGAGCTGAAGACAAAGAGTGTGTGTGTGTGTGTGTGTGTGTGTGATGGTCTACTATGACCTGTGTGCTGAGAGTGACTCACAAAGCTATACCCCAAACCTGTCTGCACTCGCCCATCTTTTCACTGACACAGGATCTTTTACACAGACATTCCTCACAGTCTCCACCAGGTGATGAGAGAGCAAGAGAGGGCAGAGAGAGAGACTCCGTGAGAGAGAGCAAACGGGAACGAGAACGAGAAAGTCATCAAGAAATGGAGAAATAAAAAGCCATCAAAAGTAAGCAAAACAACCCTAACTCAGAGAAGCTCAACAAAGCGGGCTGTCTTGGCAGAAAATGGCAGAGGGTGGTAGCTAGACTGACCTTGAGAAAGGGAACGCTGGATAGGAATGATTCATATAGGAATTTAGGTACAATGCAAAACCTCACCTTAACCTTAGCTGTGAAAAGAGATTGAATTCACTAACGTACAAAGGTATAGAAATGGGTCAATGTGTTTTGTGAACACAAGAAATAAGCAAAGCACGGAATTTATACATCTTCATCTAGGCAGCAAATCATTAAGTTAACAAATCTGCTCCAACATTTGCTCAAAACTACACATATAAGCTGTGCTTCCGTGTAGCTGCTGCAAACATACTTGGAACATGACAGTTTCTCATTGGTTGTGATGTAGAAACACCGTTGACCATTTGCTGAAGTGAAATCATAGTGGAATTTTCAGAGATGCATTGTATAAAGTAATACATACACTGATGATAAATCCATACGTATTTTTTTGGTGTTTTAATATGCTGCAAATATCCCTGTCTGCTCATCTGAGAACAATTTAATTTAAGGACAAAAAAAGTGCCCCCAGAGGCAGTGCTCACCGGGCAGGCTCATGTTGATGGCCTGAATGGGGCTGTAATTGGCTTCCACAGGACTGTGAGAGCAAGGCACAGAGGCCAGCAGGGGCATCCTGTGGCAGACTAATGAGTGGAAACACTGGGATAGAGCAGCGTCTCACTGATTATAGAGAGCCATTGTTAAGGAAGAGGGGAAAAAAGAGTACCATATGAGTCCAAAGTCAGAGAAAGAGAGAAAGAGAGAATGATAGAGCTGATTTAAAACACATTGAGGGACTTAAAGCAGAGGGAGAGAGGGAGAGAGGAAGAGAGAGAGAGAGACGATTTCAGGAAGAAAGACAAAGAGGGATAAGAGGGGTTTTTTTCACTGCATAATGGGCATTGTTCACTTGAGACACTTGAGGTACACATAGTTATTTCTTAAAATTCATACTTGATCACACTGTCTGCGCAATGAATCAGCATTATTCTTTTATTTTTCCTTCAGTAATACTCAATTGAACTCAGATGAGACAGGAAGGACCAAGACAGAATGTGTACTCTTTGGGAGAGACAGAAACAACCAAAAGTCCTCCCTGTTGACAGGAAGTCCAACCGTCTGTGAGGTGTGGGGCTATGGCACTATACCTACACTGTAGGATCTGTTGCTGTGACTGCATATGTGTATGTTTATGTGGTCGGGAACGTAATTCTATTCTAGAACAACTACCACGGCCTTATTGAGAGCAACACGGTGAAGGCTTGGTGCAGGAACGGGGGGGTTGGGCATTCAAGAAGGGGTCATCACAGCAAAGGAATGAGACGAGAAGCTGAGAGGCCTCAGGGATCAGACAGTCCCATCCCACAATGCGTTGTTTACCAAGGACACACAGCAAGCCCTCAACCCCCCACTCCCATTCCACTACTCCAGCGAGCAAAAGCCCGACCTGGGGAGCAGTGAGACAGCTCTAATTCCAGCCCCAGGGCCGCTCGGGCAAGTCCATTACTGGAGCGAGCATGGGAGACTGAAGGGGTGGGGGCACTGGCTCCACTCATGATAAAACAAAAAAAACCCCCATCTTAATTGGAGATTGTTCTACAAATGGCTGCTTCATTCTTAGGAATTTGGGGGCACCACTGCTGGTGGGACAGGAGACTGGGGGGTGAAGAACAAGTGTGGGGGGAAGGGGGGGCGTTGTTGTTTCCCAAGGTTTTCAACAACAGGATTATCCTCACGGGAACAACCCTACAGTCAATGTCAGACACTTGGAAACAGATCTATGGCTAGCACTGGCACATAAGGCCTCTGAGACTGAGACTTGAGATGACCGTCAGCTTGATTTACTGCACACAGGAACAAGTGAGGCCCGATAAGACCAGGGTCTTATGGTCTTATGGTATCGTGCCTATGCCCTGGCCCTGACTAGGAGATTTCACATCCTCATATCTACTCTAGCACAGAGCTAGCTAGAAGAGCACAGACCAGTTGCTATAGTGAGCACACTGACTTCTCACTGAGGAATATGCTCTGCTTGTCCTAACCAGTGGACTGCAGATAATAATGCTGAGTGATCTTCATCCCACTATCCCATGCTGAGATGTTGAGAATATGTAGTCACAAAAGTCGACTGCGGAAAATAGCACAGACTGAGGACTCACATTACACCATCTCAACTCACGAAGAGAAAGGAACCAGGCAAACAACAGAAGGGAGAAGGTTCTTCTCAAGTCACAGTCAAGTTACGCTCCATAGGAACTATCTGCCATATATATTCAGAATGGTCATTAGTGTTAATTAGTTGTCATCAGTTAAATACACTTTCCTGACGACATTTTTCATGTTTTTTCTTGTATTCCATTTTCACTCCCTCTTCTGACTTACTGCCACCCCCAGAACACTCCTGGATTCAATCACCTTCCCTAACTCCACAGCAACGCTGCTAGCCATACAGACAACAGGGTTTCTGCGCAGTCTCCAGCAGAAAGGTCTCTGGCCTCTGCCCAAAAGCGCTCTCAGGCTGAAACGTACATTACATGCTGCCATCTAAAACATCTGCAAATAACAACAATGTTGGGAGTTCACCAACAGATAAATGCTACACATTTAAAAGACGGAAAAACACTCAAGAAGACTGTCAGACCCGAGATTCCTGAACCGGCAATCTACCTGTTGCACATGAACAGACACATCTCAATATGTTAATGTGTTGGCTTTACATATAACATTACAACAGCAAAGAGATTAATGAAGACAGACAGATAGAGATGAGTGCCATGGCACACGTCCAGCTCCATGTTCCATGAGTGGAGAAGACTGGGGTTAGGCCGCATAAACAAAACCAGATTTTTAGTGTGACCTATGACTACATGCTTCCTACTTGTGTGCTTCCGAAGAGAAACATTAACAAAACAGAATATAAACAAATAGACACAGGCTCGAAAAAGCCATTTTATAATTAGATGTTTTTCAGTATGTGTTGAAAACCTCTAAAACATCCAGCAAACCTCATGCTCCCTTGTATGTACATGTCTGAGGCCATTCGAATAAATATACAGGCAGAACAGCCACTCCGACCAAATCTATTTAGGCTGTCTAAATGTTTATCTCTCTTGCCTTGTAAGTCTGGGACAGAACAGAGGTCTTGTTTTGTAGCACTCCAAGATCACAAAACAAATTGGGTGGTGTGAATTCAACAAACCCTCAGTCTGACTTTCCATTCCTGGCTACTGCTCAAGTCGTTAAACTCCTCAACATGTTCTGGACTCTCAGCTCAGCTCACGAGGTGTAAGCTTGATCTGGACGATGACACACAGAATCTAACAGTGACCACAACGCTAACGAAATCGAATGACAAAAGTAAAACAGTGCGATCATGAAACAATCAAGCACTGGGATGCCCCGGAACATGCCCCCGCTACTGCTGACAGCACCATCACTGACACTGAACACTGCATTTCCTCTTTGCCACTAGAGCTGGGATGGTGTGTTCATTTCCACACGGTGACCGGTCTTAAAACGAACCTCAGACTGAAGTTTATATTGCTCTGCTCAATCTGACTTGGGCAGTTGTTATTTTTTTCTTCTTCTTTTAAACCATCCCGTTAACTTTGGCGTCAACACAACGCTTCCTTCCCCTAACCCCACTAACCATGTTGTTAAGTTCAGCGTCCCCTCCCTGGCCTGCCCCGTGCACTGTCTGCTTTATGAAGGCGAGGCTGGTGTGGGGCGAGCAGCATCAGCCCACAACCAGAGAGGCCTTATGGTATTAGTGCGCCCTCTGAGGCGGCCCAGTCACTGCAATATCAGAAGAAAAAAAGCAGCGCTTCTTCAAATAGGCAGCCCCTAAGGCCAAGCAGGCACAGGGAGTGCCAGGCCACCGCTCCTTCACACAGCCTTAATATAGTCCTGCTCTTATCCAAGGGCTTTGGAGCACCACAGTCGCCTGGCTGCAGAGACAACCGGGGTAGATATGAGTTATGGTTTTTCGCATTTGAAATAGAAACCTGTGGTTATCCAGTTTTTTTCCCCCCCTTTTCGAGCAGAAGTTCTCTGACTTTTGGGAAGGAGCCAAGGCAAGGCACAGGGGTCTAGCAAATTTAGGAGGGTCAGGTTCAGGAAGAGAGAAAGAAATGAATCTTGCAAACAGGAAGACGCTGAGGATGCAAAAATTCAATCCAATGTTCTGTAAGACTCCAGAACATTCCTTTTGCTGTGGGGGCTGTCAGCAAGAGTCCAGTTCACAAGTTCATCCTCAAATCTTCCCTTAATGTCTGTGGATCCGGAGCATTGGGAAAATGCTCGCAAGAGACTTTGCTGAATAATTATCTGATAAGTAGTTGTTTTTGGAACTGGGGAGTGAGGCAGTATATATATAATACCATGTTGCAACTTCCTCAGGAACTGTAATTTCTTTTGTTCCTTTTTTGTTAACGAGGCCAAGTGCAATCAGACTAAGTGCTCTCATAAACTCAAGTCTCACAAGCCAAAAATCACACATGCAGTTAGTTCAGTCTACCAATTTTAGTCACTCTTATAGGCCACCTTATCGCCTTCGTGGAGAGCCACAACAAAATGGGAGAGGTATTTTAAAGGTGATCTGAAGTTTTCCTTTATAAAGTCCACTGAGCACTAATGGATTTCACAGCACAGTGAATCACAGATAAAAAAATAATAATAAAAGAAAGCTAGAATAAAAAACAGATGCATAGATGCCTTGGTGTTCTATCAGACATGCCCTGATATGTGAATCCATATTTGGAATGGAGTCGTGGCCACATCCCGCCTCATGCAGTGGCTCAGCCGAACATCTGTTTCTGCTGCTCCCAAAACTGTTTGTTTGTTTTAACAATTTTACCCTGATGGTTCTCATTTCATTTCTTAATCTCTTGAAAGACTTTATCCTTCCTCAGGTCCCAAAGATTATGAAATTCGACAGCGCTGAAGTGAGGCATCTGGTAAAAGGTTTTTGGTGATTTCTTTTTTTTTTACATTTCAGCTTTGATGGCAAAGATCAGGGCATTTACGGCGCAAGTATTCCATCACAATGTTACATGTCTCATTGTTAATGTACAGGATCTACATACTTAAAAATGAGTGACAGCATTTGTACAGAAAACTTATTTTCTGTATAGAAATGCCTGTTTGTTGCCATTCCTTCCTTCCAATTAAAAGACACTAAGCTATAGCAGTTGTTAAGCTTTCCACACACAAGAGTTAAGTCAGTTTACAAAGTGTCTGTAAACTAACCTGAAGAATACAAAAGAGACAGAACTATTTTCTTTCACTGAACGTGGCAAGCTATACTATATGCGCATCATACAAAGCATGTGCAGAGCAATATGAAGTCAATGATCACAAGGAGACAAAGCAAACTATCAGTATGCAGGGCATGCAGTGCCAGAAGAATCGCTGTCCCTTTGCTGTGTTTGTGGAGTGCCACAAGGTGGTGAGAAATGAAGGCGTTATTCTAATCAACCAGCAGGGAGCACCCCCTTGTACCACGGCTCAAAACTCCCAGCGTCTTCAATCTGCCCATCTTTCCCATCCACCCCCTTCTCCTAGCTGCTGGGCATTGTCAATCAACACCAGAGCTCCCTAAAGCATGTTGGTACTTTGGCAACTGGCCGCAAACTCTCATTTGTTCATTGAATACCTCCAGGAGCTCTGGAGTTGTCGACTCACCCTGACAAATGAGAGCTGTGCTTAGAGAACCAAAACCAATTATTTTGGGTGGTGAACAAATACTGTGCAGGGCCACAACGGTGCTATAATGCAGCATGTGGATTATCATGTTCCGGGCCATTCTCATGGTATGGGCCGCACTTGTGACTTCAACAGCCAAGATGAATGAACGTACAAAGAGGGTTGTGTCTCGGCAAATAATATCACTAGTGGAGCAGCGTGGCTGCAGGGCCGGAGTAGACAGCTCTTGATCACAGCAATATGGCAGAGCCACTGTGCCAAATAGAAGTGTCCCACTATCACCATACACGCGCTCCATAATAATACATATATGCAGACGGAGGAAGTGTTTTCAATTCAGGAAGTTCCTCTCACTCTCCCTTTCCCATTTATGACTCAGTATTTTCAGAAAGTCATTCATGGCCAGCAGCTGATCCTTTATTGCAAAAATACTTAAGATCACAGCCCAAACTCAAATAAACAACCAAACCACACAGTGATTTAGCTGTTAAAATTCACTTTCATCCCTTTTGGGCCAGAGAGAGGATTTAGCTGCCTAACATCTGTGTGGCAAAGGAGTCAGGCCAAGTAGGACTCCCAAAATACACTGTGGGGTGAGCCCAGATTCCCTCTTCTTTGCCCACGAGGACACACCCGCTGCCGTTCAAACACACTTTTTTTTACACACAAGCATCACTCTGGTCCCATACATTTACATACAGTCCTGCCCACTACTAAGACACCCTGGCTTCAATAACAAGCACAGAGAAGATCCAGCGGATTAGTCCTCAGCACCTCATAAACACAGTGGAGAGGGGAGGACTGCATTAATGCCCGTTTCTCTTCCCAGGTTAGGAGGTGGAATTAGAATAGTGAAATGAAGAAAATCATGTCTGCATGGACTTGTACCATTACACATGCTTACATTCAAATTGGCCACTTAACATACCTCTACAACAGGCACATGTGTTTATCATTAGCCAACACGCCCTAATCGGCCAAACATTCTGGCACACTTAATGTCACAGGGCTGTGTTTAGACCTCGTCTGTAGAGGTACTGGTATGCTAATGATTTATTCTAAAAGTAAGTCTCATTTTTACAAAGTAACCCTTTCAAAATGATGGAGTCTACTTTGACAATCTCACTTTTAGCTTTTTTATATTTCATATTGTTACACATATTCAATTAATTTCTGCAAATGTATTTGTCTTGATTCAATGAAACTTAATCTGCTTTAGACTTATCATAACTTCCATCCCTGCACCACCTCCCCCCTGCACAGACGAAACAATGCTTTAGAAGCTGTTTGAACTTCTAGGCACCCATCTGTGTCTCAAGAGTTTGATGTCTTGGAGTTTGGAACAGATTTTCAGAACTTTCCCCCCATAATGTGTGTTCTTCCAATTTCTGAGGGCATAAATCTCCACAAAGACTGACTCTGATTTACTCTCAAAGATTTACTCGAGGTTCCCCACAGAGAGAGGATCATGAACATTTTGGCTTTTAGCAGTATAAATGTTGAGCCATTTATTTGACTTCCTCCAACGCATTGCTTTCAATATCAAGTACTGTCTGTCCTCGGTAATATTACCCAAACTCAAAAACTCTATACGAAATGTGAAATGAAAACTCTAGATAACTCTATACTGAAATGTGTTTTTTTCCATATGTTTATATCACTTACAAAATAATGATGATAATAATATTACTATTGTTAACACTATTATTATCAGTATTATTATTATTATCATTATTGCTGTTTTGATGTGTAAAAAGCTGCATTTTATCACAGGTGATAAAAAATATTTGTTGTTGTCATACAATTATTTGTAAAATCTGTATGAACTTCACTTCATTAGTTTTGTGTAATTCTGGTGTTAACAACTGCTTTCCAAAATAGGCTATTCTACAATACAAGCCCATATACAGCACTGAAAGTATACATATTCAATACACACTTCCAATAAATCTAATAAATCTAACACATTCTATTATTTACTATCTATCAACTGACGACAGTATTCTACTCATGCACTTACTGTTAAGTCCTGGATAGATTGTAAATAGAAAGTCAACTCAAACTTAACAGGTGGGACAGTATGCTGGATGATGCTGACACTTCTGATTTGACAGAATGAAAGACAAAATGAATAGCTTTCCATGATCTCCTCATCTAATTGCACCCCTCTTCCATTCTGATGACACAGTTCCTGAATTTAATTCTTAAGCAGTGTGGTCTCACTGATGTACATTTGCAATGATGCATATATCAGGACATGCAACAGCCTACAAATTAATCAATGGTCTACTAATGTGTTGACCACAGGTGACACATCTGACCTGAATTTAAAATTAAAAAGAGGCACCAAATCACCACACAGAAGTAGGTCTGACTGTCTGCCGTGGGCACACAGTATGTGTGTGTATAGTGCATTACGTACTACTGCTGTTTGCTTCCCATTTACTAGTACTGTTACAAGTAGAGTCAAGTGAAACTTCTTGGCAGAATCACAGTCATATACAATTTGTAAATTGAATACAGGTCCATACTAGTTAGATGTGTAGTTTCTGGTATATCTCAAAGCATATCTCTATACAAAGATGCAATATGTTGCACTGTGAAATCCATGCATCAGTGTTCCTTTTGATTGAAAGTGCCCAAATGCTTTCAGAAGTACTCAAAGAGGTAGGCTACTGTAAGAAATTAAAGATTCCAACTATTGCTACACGTCTAAAGAGGATACAAGGCCTCGTGTACAGCTCTAGGTGAACAGGCTTGGAAATTGTGGACAGTCAAGGCTTTAATATTTCGAAGGTCTATGCAACCCTAGTAATGTCCGTGGGCGCCCCCATCTCAACTACAGAAAAAGGCAGTCGAAACCCTCGTGGTAAGTTTTAACCCGAAAACAGTTCATTGACTTGCAAAATATATCGAATCACTGTGAGAATTTTAACTTCTACAACATTAAAAAGTTATGTAATGATAACCATACTACCAGTTAGTCTTTTCCCAACAACAATCAACCCCGTTCCTCAAACTCAAGCGCCGGGACGTCTGCGAACTCAGTAAAAACAGTACTATAACCACCGCGTCCCCCGAGTAGCCTATTCCTTACCTTTTGCAGGAGGATATACGTTGCGGGAATCTGGATAAACTAGCAGAGAAGCGCATTCTTATGGCAGAAAATCCGAACTGGGCCCTCCATTAGATACGGGCGCAAAGTGCAGAGCAATTGGAGGAGAAAAAGAAAACCGAAAAGAAACTTTTCGCTGCTTCGGCTCTTCAAAACTGAGGTGTCTGAAAAATGCAAACAAGCGAAAAGGTTTATCTTGTATTCCGGACACTACTCTTGAAAAGTTACGCGCTCTATGTGTACCTCTCGGTCCTTTCACTGCTCGCTCTGCCTTTCACTACAACTGTCTTTTTCCACAGACACATCCGTGAAACCAGTATCGAATTGCTCAGCAAATCATAGCAGCGGTTCGTAGCCTGATCGTCAAACCAGGAATGTTCCAGCCCCAAAGCCCAATCCGTTGGATGCGTAGTGGGTAAGGCAGAGGAGGAGGGGGTAGTGGTGTTGCATTTGTGTTAACAAGCTTCTCCACCAAACAAAACGCTTATGTTGACCTCTCTGTAAGTGTGACATTGCTTCTCATAAGTATCCTATTCCTTAATACTACAAAACATAATAGTAGTGTGGTAATGTAGTTGCTCTGTAATCCAGTGAAAGATTTTAGTGACTTTTTGTAAGCTATTTTGGAAATAAAATATGCCTAGGCTATGTGGAAACTTTACAAATGTTATTAAACTGTTATCCCGGTGTTATTAATTGTCTTCTTAATTTACCAAAGAGGGAATGACTTCTTATGTATTTTTAGTTGGAATACGTCAATGCCACCCCTTTATTGAGAAATTGGTTAACTGTTGGCCTCTGGTTCATGAACACCTAAGCTACATGAATTGTACAGTAGGGATGAGGAAACTATAAATCTAAAAAAAAAAAACCCGGAACAACCCAGGACACAACACACAATAACTCAGACTGAATATTACTTTCAAAATAACAAATGATAATTTGCACCTTGCAACTCATGTCACAAGTCCCAATAAGTCCCAGTGTGTGTGTCCCTTAACACACACAGACAGAGAGATAAAAGTATGAGAAACAGCCATCTGCTAAGGGCATATGTAGCTATAGCAGTCACCCCTCCCGGAAATCATTTGCCTAAGTCCAACGGACTTTGGGCCCAAAATGGTTCAAGCAGGTGCTACTCAGTATTTGACTGCCAGACTCTGAGTACTCTGTGTCTTAAGCAAACCTAGTTACACTGGTCGGCACCAAGCCTTTTAGGATCATTATGTTGTTTTGACTGCTCAGTCATAATTCTCAAGTTCAAAAGTCTGGAGTCATGCAAAATTCTTATGACAGAAATCATAACCTTATCAGAAATCATCACCAATACAATAATAATGTCAAAGTATTGTTTTATTTCAGTAGAATTGTTTTATTTGTCCATTTTCATATTCATCAAAATCCTCCATTGACTGTCACAGTCACAGCTTTCCAGGCCTTTGTCTTGTGTTAGCCTAGTTGTTGAAAATATTCAGTGCAAATGTCAGCCTGTGCCTTCTGTAGGTGTGCTTGGCTTGTAGCATATTTTTCTGACCTTTCAACGAAGCACTCGCCACAGGGTCTGAAAAATGGTGAGATCTGGTGATTTTGCAGACATTTGGCCATCTGTCTTCTCGCTTCATCTTTTCTCCTTTTAACCAGTTAAAAGCACTTACCACAAGGCACGACAAGTTGGTGGTCTTTATGGTTCTTACGCTATATGGTTCACGGTTCAACATTTCATACGACCCCCATAATGACCCTAGTAAAGGCATGAAGTTCTGAAACATGAAGGTCATATAAAATGCATCAGTTTAAGTGGCCTTGTATTACATGTAACTCTTCATACACAATTGTAAATGCTTTAAAGTAATCTTTAACCATCTGCTACATGCCTCACCTATGATTGCCTCTTTGATTCAAATACCTCATATCAAACTCATTCAGCCATTATGCTTATTTGTAGTCTTCCACAGTCTGCGTTATCCCCTTTTTGTCAGGAGTATTTTGAAAACAATATTTAAGAAAGCAGTCGACTGAAGACCTGCACTTGAGATTTAGGTGTCAATGTGAATATAAATATGTCTTTACCTCTATATCATTGAGGGTAAGCGTCAATTAAAAAAGAACAAAAGAGACTATCATTATGACACAAACTTCATGAGCTAAAATGTGACTTTGTAGTTTTGCATGAATAGTTCTTTATCAAACAGAAGCAATTGGCAGCATTAGAAATGTTCTGGCTCTATGTTTAAGCTATTTAATGCCATGACAGTGAAAGAAACTATCAGCCTCTATAAAAAAAAAGAAACCTTGACAGTTTCTGGCGAATTGTAAAAGTTTGAACACAAGTTTCTCCTGTGTATGAGTCTATAGATGTCTATATTTCTCAAACATAATCAAGACAGATAAAGGGCTAAACAAAGTCACAAGACTGTCATTAGTTAGTGAGATGACTTGAATAGAAAATAAAATGCATTGCAAAAATGTTTTATTATGTGTAGCATTTCTTCGTCATCTCTGTATCTCATACTCTCTGGAGCTCTGAGGCACTGGCTTAAAGTTGGGGAAGTTGTATGAGGAGCCGAAAGTTGTGATTGGACACAGTCACATCTGAAAGGCTAGGGAGAGGTCTGTCCACAGGGAGCAGAGGTCTCCACACAAAGGCCTCAGGAGGGGGGTCAGGGGCAGCAGAGGGGCTGCGCGAGGGGGCTGAGGCCATGCTGGGAACTGAAGCTGACAGCACAGACACTTCTGCTCTCTCGGAGCACTGCTGTCTCGGGGACCCCTGGGGTGGCACTCACATAGCTGTGCAGAGCTGCCAGTTCAAGCCACTGGGAAAAGTGCTCGAGTCGCAGCTAGCACAAACCAGCAGTGCTGCCAATGGGCCCTACTCAGATCATTATCACAGCCATAAAAAAGTGCTGCAAAGATATTCAGAGCATGCTGTGGTTTCCCCAGAAAGTCCTAGTTAGCTCATAAAGACAAGGTGTAAATTAACATGTGGTACTTTGAGTTAGGTAATGTCCATTGATTCCTGTTATCATGCTGTTCGACAAAGAACTCCTGCTCTGACCTCCTTACATGCCATACGCCGCGAGAATAGATTTTCTAAAAGAGCGCTCTTCTAAATCAATTTCTCCTCTAGAAATGAAACTGACCTGAAAAGAATGTGTATTGTGCACCCATTTCACTATGTATTGTTCTTTCAGGGTATTTGCCATGGTCCTTCGACTGATCAGCCTGAGGCCTTTGTCAACAGTGTGTTTACAACCTGCAAAATCAAGCACATTACTGTTTACCCTGTCAGCAGGGGCCCGCTGAGCTCAGTAATCAAAGACTCATTTCAGAGAGCTGGAATGCCATTGCTGTGTTAAAGGCATTCTAGGCTTGGCCTAATGTGAGTGAGTTACCTTTAAATCAAGCCTCTTGAAGGACCTTTGACCCCAAGAATTTCCACATGCGGAAATCACCCAGTGAAACTCTGAGTATGAGCTATGGATTTCACTTGATTTATAAGCAGATAGGATCTGAAATTGTGCAGTAACCCTGACACACATTTATTTGAAGCTCTGTGTTACAGGACTGTCCCAAATCATCTGTGAGTTTTTCTCCCCCTAGACTATGCTCATGGTAGTTTTACCTCTATGTTTGGACATGTTCTCTTTTTTGCATTTCTACATAAACATACATACCTTGATCTTTGTTATTTGTACAGACATAGCCACATGTTGGTGAGAATGTGAATACACACATTTGGTTTGTATGTATATATGTCTGCATGTATGTTTTTGTAAGGATTGCCACTGATGTTAAACACATTTTGCAATAGTGGACTTGCAGTAAATAATGACCACAGAAGTGCTCTGCATTTTACTACAAGAACGTAACAGATCTCCCTCAGGAAGACTATATATCTCCTCCCTCTGACGGATGTGTGTGTGTGTGTGTGTGTGTGTGTGTGTGTGTGTGTGTGTGTGTGTGTGTGTGTGTGTGTGTGTGTCTGTGTGTGTGTGTGTGTGTGTGTGTGTGTGTGTGTGTGTGTGTGTGTGTGTGTGTGTGTGTGTGTGTGTGTTTGAGACAGAAAGAGAGAGAAGAGAAAGATACCCCTCCCCATCTGGTTTGTGCATCACTGTGGTGGGATTACATTATCCATCCTGGGCTCTCTGGGAATTTCATCAGCGTGTAACATCTCACTTATTCACACATCTCCCCATGCTTCTCTGCCTCTACTCCACTCCTGGCTGGCTCGCCACTACCCCCCACAGGACCAGGGTGACCTCACCCTTCCCCAGGAGAACTCCCCACTTCACGATGGAGTTCTAGCAGTCTGTATTCTCAAAGAGTAGTTCTGCAGAAGGTTCCTTAACTTGAACCATTTGGAATTTCCAACTCGGCTGCCAACAGGAACCCTTTAATCTTCAAAAGGGTTTGTCTGAGATCTCATGTAGTTTGGCGTATAAAGCTTCCATCCCACTCCTGTTTGGCATTACAAGGCTATCTGTCTCGTGTGGCACCACAAAAATAACCCCAAGATGGTCGTACCGCCTGTGAGTGAACAGAACACACAACTGTGCAGCAGAGATATCAGACTTCAAAGGAACTCCAAGTCTTCCTTTCAGACAGAGC